>NW_020837980.1:1307074-1327573 GCF_003676395.1 Aethalodelphis obliquidens
TATCCTTTTGTCTCTGTTTAGTTTTTTCTTTTGCCCTAACCAGGTACGTGGGGGGTTCCTTGCCTTTTGGGAGGTCTGAGGTCTTCTGCCAGCGTTCAGTAGGTGTTCTGTAGGAGTTGTTCCACGCGTAGATGTATTTCTGGTGTATCTGTGGAGAGGAAGGTGATCTCCGCGTCTTACTCTTCTGCCATCTTCCCGGAAGTCCCATCGAGTATCTAGAATGTGTTTAAACTTAAATGACTATCAGTTTAAAACAAGTAGATATCGTTATTGGTCAAAATATACGAACCCCATGATAACCACAAATCAAAAACTTATAATAAGGGCTTCCCTGGTGGTGCAGTGGTTAAGAATCTGCCTGCCAATGCAGGGGACACTGGTTCGAGCCCTGGTCCAGGAAGATCTCACATGCCACAGAGCAACTAAGTCTGTATGCTACAACTACTGAGCCAGCGCTCTAGAGCCCACGAGCCACAACTACTGAGCCCATGTGCCACAACTACTGAAGCCCATGTGCCTACAGCCTGTGCTCTGCAACAAGAGAAGCCACCACAATGAGAAGCCCATGCACCACAATGAAGAGTAGCCCCTACTCACCACAACTAGAGAAAGCCTGCTCACAGCAATGAAGACCCAATGCAGCCAAAAAATAAATAAATAAAATAAATTTATTTTTAAAAAAACTATAATAAATATACAAAAACTAGAGAGAAACAAACACAAGTACACCACTAAAGAAAAACATCAAACCATAAGGGAAGAAACTAAAACAAGAATAGAACAGAGAAGAACTACAAAAACAACCAGAAAACAAGTAATAAAATTGCAATAAGTACACATCTATCAATAATCACTTAGATGTCAATGGACTAACTACTCCAATTGAAACACAGAGTGGCTGATTTGATTTTAAAAAAAGAAAACCAAGACTCACCTATATGCTGCTTACAAGAGACACTTCAGAGCTAAAAAGACACAGAGACTGAAAGTGAAGGTATGGAAAAAGATATTTCATGCAAATGGAAATGACAAGAAAGCAGAGGTAGCAATACTCATATAAGACCACAGACTTTAAAACAAAGTCTATAGCAAAAATAAAAAGAAGGGTATTATATAATGATAAAGGGATCAATACAAGAAGAGAATATAACACTCATTAACATCTATGCACCTAATACAGGATCATCTAAATATAGAAAGTAAATATTAACAGACATAAAGGGAAAATTTGACAATAACACAATAATAGTAAGGGACTTGAACACCCCAGTTACATCAGTGGACAGAAAATCCAGACAGAAAATCAATAAGAAAAAAGTGGTCTTAAATGACACATTAAACCAGTTGGACTTAATAGATATTCCATCCAAAAACAGCAGAATACACATTCTTTTCAAGTACACAGGATAAATCTCATGCTAGGCCACAAAACAAATCTCAACAAATTTAAGAGGATAGAAATTATATCAAGCATTTTTTTTTGAACCACAATGGTATAAAACTAGAAATCGATTACAGGAAGAAAAGTGGGAAAAGCACAAACATGAACACTGAAAAATATGCTACTAAGAAACCAACAGGTCAATGAAGAAATCAAAAAGGAAATCAGAAAATACAACCAGACAAACAAACAAAACCCCACAACTTTCCAAAATCTTTGGGATGCAGCAAAAGCATCTAATAAACTTCTAATAAGGAAGTTTATAGCAATACAGGCCTAACTCAAGAAACAAGAAAAATCTCAAATAAACAACCTAACCTACCGTCTACAGGAATTAGAAAAAGAAGAGCAAACAAGCTCAAAGTCAACAGAAGGCAGGAAATAATAAAGATTAGAGAGGAAATAAACAGTGATTAAAAATGAATAGGAAAAATACAGTGAAAATAAGAGCTGTATTTTTAAGATAAAAAAAATTGATAAACATTTAGCCAGGTTCATCAAGAAAAGGAGAGAGGACCCAAATAAACAAAATGAGAAATGAAAGAGGAGAAATAACAACCAGTATCACAGAGATTTTTAAAAATCATAAGAGAATATTATAGTTACATGCCAACAAATTAGACAACCTAGGAGACATGGACAAATTTCTATAAATGTACAACCTTCCAAGACTGAATCAGGATGGTGAAAATGAACTTCTAATTTAAAAAAACTCCCAGCAAACAAAAGTCCAGGACTGAATGGCTTCACAGAGGAATTCTACAAAACATATAAATAAGAGCTTTCCTTCTCAAACTATTCAAAAAAATTGAAGAAGATGGAAAATTCCCAAATTCATTCTATGAGGCCATCATTACCCAGATACCAAAAAGAAATAAAGATACTACAAAAAAAAGAAAATTACTGGCCAATATCTCTGATGAATACAGATGAAAAATTTTTCTCAATAAAATATTAGCAATCTGAATTGAACAATATATAAAAAGGATAATACAGCATGAACAAGCAGGATTTATCCCAGGGATGTAAAGATGGCTCAATATCCACAAATCCATCGATGTGATATGCCACATTAATAAACTGAAGCATAAAAACCATATGATCCTTCAATGGATACGGAAGAAGCATTTGACAAAATTCAACATCTATTCATGATAAAAACTCTCACCAAAGTTGGTATAGAGGGAACACATATCTCAATATAATAAAGGCCATGTATGAGAAACCCACAGTTAACATCATACTCAATGGTGAAAAGCTGAAAGCCCTTCCTCTAAAATCAGAAACAAGACAAGGATGCCCAATCTTGAAGTTTCTATTTAACATAGTATTGGAAGTCCTAGCCACAGCAATCAGACAAGGAAAAAAAAAGTCATCCAAATTGGAATGGAAGAAGTAAAACTGCCACTATTTGTAGATGACATGATAATATATATAGAAAACTCAAAAGTTTCCACCAAAACATTGTTAGAACTAATAAATGGATTCAGTTAAGTTGCAGGATTAAAGATTAATATACATAAATCTATTGCTTTTCTATACACTAATAATGAACTATCAGAAAGAGAAAGCAAGAACACTACCCTGTTTAAAATCACATCAAGAAAGGTAAAATATCTAGAAATAAACTTAACCAAGGAAGTGAAAAACCTATACTCTGACAACTATAAAACATTGATAAAGGAAATTGAAGAGAATACAAAGAAATGAAAAGATATCCCATACCCTTGAATTGGAAGAATTAATATTGTTAAAATAGTCATATTACCCAAAGCAACCTACAGATTTAATGCAACCCTTCCCTGTCAAAATACTCATGACATTTTTTACAGAACTAGAACAAATAATCCTAAAATTTTTATGGAACCACAAAAGACCCCAAATAGCCAAAGTAATCTTGAGAAAAAAGAATAAAGCTGAGGTATCATGCTCCCTGACTTCAGGCTATACTACAAAGCTGCTGTAATCCAAACAACATGGTATTGGCACAAAAACAGGCACAAAGATCAATGGAACAGAATAGAGAGAACAGAAATAAACCTCCACATTTGTGGCCAATTAATCTACAACAAAGGAGGTAAGCATATACAATGGAGAAAAGACAGTCTCTTCAATTATTGGTGCTGGGAAAACTGGACAGCAACATGTAAAAGAATGAGAATAGAACATTTTCTCACACCATACACAAAAAAACTCAAAATAGATTAAAGACCTAAATGTGAGCCCTGAAAACATAAAATCCCTAGAAGAGAACACAGGCAGAACACTCTTTGACAAAATTATAGCAATATTTTTTGTGTCTGTCCCCTAAGGCAAAAGAAACAAAAGCAAAAATAAACAAATAGCACCTAATTAAACTTAAAAGCTTTTGCACAACAAAAGAAACCATCAACAAGATGAAAGACAACCTACTGAATGGGAGAAAATATTTGCAAATTATATAACTGATAAGGGGTTAATATCCAAAATATATAAATAGCTCATACAACTCAACATCAAAAAAAAAACTCAATTAAAAAATGGGGAGAAGACCTGATAGATATTTTTCCAAAGAAAATATACAGATGGTCGGTCAATAGGCACATGAAAAGATGCTCAATATCGCTAATCACCAGAGAAATGTAAATCAAAACCAATGAGAGATCACCTCATACCTCTCAGAATGGCTATCATCTAAAATATGAGAAAAAACACATAGGCCAGGATGTGGAGAAAAGGGAACCCTCATACACTGTTGGTTGGAATGTAAATTGGTGTAGCCACTATGGAAATCAGTATGGAGGTTCCTAAAAATATCAAAAATAGACCTACCATGTGATCCAGTAATTTCACTCCTATGTATTTATCCAAAGAAAATGAAAACAGTAATCCAAAAAGATATATGCTCCTCATGTTCACTGCAACATCATTTACAATAGCCAAGATTTGGAAGCAACTTAAGTGCACATCAGTAGAAGAATGGATAAAGAAGTTGTATATATATAATGAAATATTACTCAGTCATAAAATATAATAAAATCTTGGATGGACCTGAGGGTATTATGCTTAGTGAAATAAGTCAGACAGAGAAAGACAAATAGTCTGTCATAACTTATATGTAGAATATTAAAAAATAAAACAAATGTATATAAAAAAACAGAAACAGACTCAGAGATATAGAGAAAAAAGGCTGGGTGCCAGTGGGGACAGGGAAGGGGTGGAAAGGCAAGATAGGGGTTGATGATTAAGAGGTACAAACTACTATGTATAAAGTAAATAAGCAACAGGAAATATAGTACAGCACAGGGAATATAGTGATTATTTTGTAATACCTTTAAAAGGAGTATAATTATTAAAATATTGAATCAGTTTGTTGTATACCTGAAAATAATATAACATGTAAATAAATTATACTTCCATAATTAACTAATTAGTTAATTATGTAATTTACATAAATTATGTAATTTACATAAATTATGTAATTTATGTAAATAAATTATACTTCCATTAATTAACTAATTAGTTAGTTAAATATCTGGGAAGTGAGGAAAGTTTATTAAAAATTCTATTGTCCTATTATTTACAAATTATATTGCAAATGTCGGCTTAATTGTCTGTTTCCACTACTGGGCAGTAAGTTGAGGTTAGGATTGATGTATTTGTCATCTATTGATATGTAATATCTTATGCAAGGCTTGGCACAGAATAGGTATTCAGTAAAATTTAAGTTCTGAATAGGTGAAATGGTGTAGATATAATATATATGTATTTTGAAATAAATATATCCTCTGCAATGTGCTTTATGTAGGATCTCCCACTATCTTTTCTCTTCCTGCCTATTCATTATATAAAGATATATGAAATGTTCAAAATGTCAAGCCACGCCTTGGCAAAATCAATGAGTCCTTTTTTATTTCATAGTAGGATCATTTTTACTCAGCCACTCATCTGACTTACCTCCTTTACCAACATTATTTTCCAATTTTAAAGTATGATTAGCATTATTTTCAGGATATTAATTTGCTAGAAGTATCCTTTGGTCATTGTTCCCCACATCTTTTTCCCATTTTTTGTGGGACCCTCAGCTTGGCCCTTCTATATCCTTCCCTGACTCCCAGGCCCTTTTTTTCTTTGCCTGTTCTGTCTCCCAGGATGCACTGAATGTTGTAAAATTCTCTAGAGGGGAAAAGCACAAGTTTAATCCTAGTCTTTCAAACTTAAAGGAGTGTCTCTTCCTTACACTAAAACCACCTAACTCTTTTAGAGTATATAAGCAAAACACAGTGGAATAAATGCAGTCACTCATTATGAACAAAAAAACTGAACCAATGTAAGAAAGGACCTCATAGGTAGATGTGTATGAGATAGCACAGAGACTAAAACACAGACCCTGAATCCAACCAAATCTAGGTTGAAATTCTAGATCTATCACTTTCCGTCTGAATTACTTCAATTTCATCATTCATAAATTTGATATAAATATTATACCTATATAGGGACTTCCTTGGTGGCCCAGTGGTTAATAATCTGCCTGCCAATGCAGGGGACATAAGTTCAATCCCTGGTCCAGGAAGATCCCACATGCTGTGAAGCAACTAAGCCCAAGAGCCACAACTACTGAGGGTGTGCTCAAGAGTCCATGAGCCACAACTATTGAGCTCACGCTCTGCAACTACTGAAGCCCACTTGTTTAGCGCCCATGTTCCACAACAAGAGAAGCCATCACAATGAGAAGCCCGTGCACTGCAATGAAGAGTAACCCCTGCTCATCACAACTAGAGAAAACCAACATGCAGGAACAAAGACCCAATGCAGCCAAAAATAAATTTAAAAATTTTTAAAAATTATACCTATATCATAAAGTTGTTGTACCTGCCAATTTTCTAGTACCATGGCCTTGGATACCTGTCAAGTAAAACATTTCAGCAAGTTTTTTCCAATTCTAAAATATCCTGTGGTTTTTTTGCCTCACATGTTTCTCTATTTCTTCTCTTGGTTGCTTCCTTAGATTTATAAGAGAGAAGGCGTTAAGTATTGCTGTTTATGACCAGCATTTTAGGTTTGCCATTGATTGACCTTTCTTGCCTCCTAAGTTCCACATCCTCACAGGCACATACACAAGAACTAACTATAGCCCTCCAAAAACTCTCAAAGCAGCTAAACTGCTTTCTTTTGGATAGAGATATTCCTAGACAGAAGATTAGATTGAATATTGTCTTCACTATATCAGAAACAGTTGTTTCTAGTCTTCCAGGTGATAAAGCATCAGAGAAGGTAACTGAAATTTTACTCAGCAATGTTTTAAAACTCACTAGAAAATTGTGATTACTTATATGCTATTCCACTTAAAATATGGAGATTTTTTAAGGAGAAGTCAAAGGGAAATCAAACAATATAAACCTAATATCTAAAACCTTTTTAAAAATTAGAATGAATGAAAAACTATACACCAAGAAACTGGACAACCTAGATGAAATGGAAAAATTCTGAGTCACATACAACTTACTGACTGAAGAAATTCAGAAATTCAGAAATTTCTTACTGAATCAGGAAGAAATAAAAAATCTGAAGAGACTTATTACTAATAAGGAGATTGAATCAGTAATCAAAAATCTACCAGCAAAGAAAATCCCAGGACCAGATGGCTTCACTGGTAATTTTATCAAACATTTAAAGAAGAAATAACACCAATTCTTCTCAAACTGTTAAAAAAAATCAAAGAGGAGGAAACACTCCCAACTTCATTTTATGAAGCCAGCGTTTTTCTGATACCATAACCAGAAAAGGATATTACTAGTAAAGGAAACTACTAGCCATTACCCCTGATGAATATAAATGTAAAAAATTCTCAGTAAAATACTAGCAAAACAAATTCAGCAGCATAGTAAAAGGACCATACACCATGATCAACTGTGATTTATCCCTGAGATGTAAGGCTGGTCCAACATACACAAATGAATCAATGTTATATATCACATTAGTGGAATGAAAGAAAAGAACCATATTATCATCTAAATAGAAGTAGAAAAAGCATCTGAAAACATCCATTCATGATAAAAACTGTTAACAAATTAGGCATAGAAAGAGTATTCCTCAATATAATAAAGGCCATATATGATAAGCCCATAGCTAACATCATACCCAATGATGAAAGGTTGAAAGCTTTTCCTCTAAGATCAGAAAAAAGACAAATGTGCCCACTCTCACCACTCCTATTGAACATAGTAGTAGAAGTCCTAGGTAGGACAATCAGGCAATGAAAAGAAATTTAAAGAATCAGAATTGGAAAAGAAGAAGTAAAATTGTCTCTATTTGCTGATAAAGATTTTATATAGAGAAAATACTAAAAACTCAAGCAAAGAACTGTTAGATTTAATCAATGAATTCATTAAAGTTGCAGGATGCAAAATTAACATACAGAAAAACAGTAGCATTTTTATACATAAACAAAGAATTTTCAGAAAAAGACTAAAAGAAATTGATCCCATATACAATTGCATAAAAAATAATAAAATACTTAGTAATAAATTTAACTAAGGAGGTGAAAGAGGTCTACTCTGAAAACTAAAAAACATTGATGAAAGAAATTGAATAAGACATAAATAAATGGAAAGGATCCTGTGTTCATGAATCAGAAGAATTAATATTGTTAAAACAGTAATACTACCAAAGGCCAACACTAGCCTGGGAACCTGTCCTCATGCACCAGTGGGTGGACACCAGGCTATGGACCACCTGAGCCCTAAGCTGGCCCACCAGCAGGTGGACAACAGACTAGAGACACCTTGATACCCACAGCCAGCAGCCCAAAGATCTAACACCAACCACCAGTGGTTCAGCACTAGCCTTTGAAACAGGCCCTGCCCACCAACAGGCAAACACCAGTTCTAGGATTCTAGGACTTCAGCCAGTTCCCCTGGCATGCTGACCCACCTACAAGCAGCCAGCAGCCCCTGAATAAAGCAGGACCTGGCAACCAAATGGGCCAGGAGCCAGTCACACAAATGAAAATGAAAATGAAAACATAACAATCCAAAACCTATGGGAAGCAGTAAAAAGCAGTGCTAAGAGGGGAGTTTGTAGTGATATAAGCATACCTCAGGAAACAAGAAAAATCTCAAATAAACAACCTAACCTTACACCTAAAGCAACTAGAGAAAGAAGAACAAACAAAGCCCAAATTTAGTAGAAGTAAAGAAATCATAAAGATCAGAGCACAAATAAATAAAATAAAGACTAAAAACTCAGTAGAAAAGATCAATGAAACTAAAAGTTAATTCTTTGAAAAGATTTTTTTAATGATACCTTTAGCCAGACTCATCAAGAAAAAGGGAGAGGGACCAAATCAATAAAATCAGAAGTGACAAAGGAGAAGGTACAACTGACACCACAGAAATAGAAAGGATCATAAGAGACTACTATGAACTACTATACACCAATAATATGGACAACCTAGAAGAAATGGACAAATTCTTAGAAATGTACACTCTCCCAAGACTGAGCCAGGAAGAAATAGAAAATGTGAACTGACCAATTACCAGTAATGAAACTGAATCAGTAATTTTAAAACTCTGAACAAATAAAAGTCCAGGACCTGATGGCTTCACAGGTGAATTCTATCAAATATTTAGAGAAGAGTTTGCACCTTTCCTGAAATTATTCCAAAAATTGCAGAGGAAGGAATATTTCTGAACTCATTCTGTGAGGCCACCATCACCCTGATACCAAAACCAGACAAAGATATCACAGAAAAAGAATATTACAGGCCAATATCACTGATGAATCTAGATGTAAAAATCCTCAACAAAATATTAGCAACCTGAATTCAACAATACAGTAAAAGGATTATACACCACAATCAAGTGGGATTTGTCCCAGGGATGCAAGAATTTTTCAATATCCACAAATTAATGTGATATACCACATTAACAAATTGAAAAAATAAAAACCATATGATCATCTCAATAAATGCAGAAAAAGCTTTTGACAAAATTCAATACAATTTATGATAAAAAACCTCCAGAAAGTGGGCATAAAGGGAACCCATCTCAATATAATAAAGGCCATATACAAAAAACCCACAGCAAACATCATTCTCAATGGTGAAAAACTGAAAGCATTTCCTCTAAGATCATGAATGAGACAAGAATGCTCACTCTTGCCACTTTTATTCAAAATAATATTGAAAGAGCTAGCCACAGCAGTCAGCCAAGAAAAAGAAATTTTAAAAATCCAAGTTGGGAAGGAAGAAGTAAAACTTTCACTGTTTGCAGATGACATGATACCTCACATAGAAAATCCTAAAGACACCATCAGAAAACTACTAGAGCTCAGCAACAAAATCTGTGAAGTTGCAGGATACAAACTTAATATACAAATATCTATTGCATTTCTATACACTAACAATGAACTATCAGAAACAGAAATTAAGGAAACAATCTCATCTGCCATCACATCGAAAGGATAATATACCTAGGAATAAACCTACTTAAGGATGTAAAAACCTGTACTCAGAAAACTATAAGACACTGATGAAAGAAATTAAAGACAACACAGATGGAAAGATATATTGTGTTCTTAGATTGGAAGAATTAATATTGCTGAAATGAACATACTACCCAAGGCAACCTACACCTTCAATGTAATCCCTATGAAAATACCAAGAGCATTTTTCACAGAACTAGAACAAATAATTCTAAAATTTGTATGGAAATACAAAGACCCCAAGTAGCAAAAACAATCTGGAAAAAGAAGAGCAGAGCAAAAGAAATCATGCTCCCTGACTTCAGGCTACACCCCAAAGCTATGGTTATCAAAGCAGTATGGTACTGGCACAAAAACAGACACATAGATCAATGGGACAGAATAGAGTCCAGAAATAAACCCACGCACTTATGGTCAACTAATCTCTGACAAAGGAGGCAAGAATATACAATGGAGAAAAGACAGTCTCTTCAATAAGTGGTGCTGGGAAAACTAGAAAGCTACTTGTAAAGGAATGATATGAGAACATTTTCTCACAACATACTCAAAAACATTCAAAATGGGTTAAAGACCTAAATGTAAGACTGGAAGCCATAAAACTCCTAGAAGAAAACATAGGCAGAACATTTTTTGATATAAATCATAGCAATATTTGTTGGATATGTCTCCTAAAGCAAAGGAAATAAAAGCAAAAATAAACCAATGGGGGCTTCCCTGGTGGTGCAGTGATTGAGAGTCTGCCTGCTGATGCAGGGGACACAGGTTCATGCCCCGGTCCAGGAAGATCCCACATGCCACGGAGTGGCTGGGCCCGTGAGCCATGGCCGCTGAACCTGTGTGTCTGGAGCCTGTGTTCCGCAACGGGAGAGGCCACAGCAGTGAGAGGCCTGCGTATCACAAAATAAATAAATAAATAAATGGGACCTAATTAAACTTAAAAGCTTTTGCACAACAAAGGAAACCACTGACAAAACAAAAAGACAATCTACTGAATGGGAGAAAATATTTGCAAATGAAAGACTGATAAAGGGTTAATATCCAAAATGTACAAGGAACTCATACAACTCATCACCAAAAAAAAAAAAACAAAACCTATTAAAAAATATGCAGGGTGTTGGCCTTGTTCTCCGCTTTTCTGTTTTTCTTTTTGCAGATGCCACCCTGCTCTCATCAGCCTCTGACCTGCCATCTCCTTGAGTCCTAATACCACGCCTTCAATTAAGTTGCAGAGTTCTGGTGAAGAGATATTTGAAGTTGATGTTGAAATTGCAAAACAATCTGTGACTATTAAGACCATTTTGGAAGACTTGGGAATGGATGATGAAGGAGATGATGATTGAGTCCGCTTGACAAATGTTAATGCAGCAATATTAAAAAAAAGGTCATTCAGTGGTGCACCCACCACAAGGATGATCCTCCTCCTGAAAGTTGACCAAGGAATATTTTTGAGCTTATACTGGTAGCAAACTACTTAGACATCAAAGGTTTGCTTGATCTTACCTGCAAGACTGTTACCAATATGATCAAGGGGAAAACTCCTGAGGAGATTCGAAAGACATTCAATATCAAAAATGATTTTACTGAAGAAGAGGAAGTCCAGGTACGCAAAGAGAACTAGTGGTGGGAGGAGAAGTGAAATTTTGTGTTTGATGCTGTAACACTGTAAGGATTGTTCCAAATACTAGTTGAACTGCTTTGTTTATAATTGTTAATATTAGAAAAACAGTCCACAAATGCAGCAGCAAATCAGTTGTATTAGCAGAATATTGCCCTCATTGCATGTGTAGTTTCAGTACAGATTCCAAACTTATGTCTCAGTTTCTTCTAGTATGACCAAAAGTTCTTTTTTCTTTGCTCTGAATAAAATTGAACTGTAGGTTCTCTATAGAAAGTGGCATTTTGGGCTTTCCCTCTTTTTGTAAAGCAATTTCTGCCTAGTTTATTGTCCAGTTACCTTTAGTTTAGTGACTTGGCATTGTAAATAAAACAACTTGCAAAAAATTTTCTGAAATAGAATTAACATATTATCTTTATTTATGAGTTGGAAACTGGAAAAAGGCTACTTGAGGTAAATGTTATTAGAGTGGGGTTATCAGAATGTCTTCCAGCTTCCTGGAATCAGAGTACGGTTGGTATTGATTAGCCTGTATGTAGCAGCGCTCCCTTAACTGGATCTGAGGACTTGTTTTTGCATTTTTAATCCTATCAGCTTTGAATATGTTGGCTAGAGGCTCAGTTTCTACTCAGTTTATAGTTTGGGAGGAAATAGAATTAGACAGTTTGCTGACTTTTCAATTAAAGAAGACACTTAACCCAAGCAGTGTGTCATCTTTTTATAATCAGTGATCCTATGTGGGGAAAACCATAAACACTACTTGCATGTAAAAAATAATTTAACCTTTAATGTTAAAATGTGTGGCATAACCCAGAAAGCATCAGTCACAAATGCAAGATACTTTCAATAAAAAGTTACATACTAGGTAAAAAAAAAAAAAAAAAGGCAGAAGAACTGAATAGACATTTCTCCAATAAGGACATGCAGATAGCCAAGGTGCACATGAAAAGTTCAATCCCTGGTCAGGAAATTCCCACATGCCATGCGGTGCAGCCAAAAAAAACAACCTGATTACAAAATGGGATAAGGACATGAATAGACATTTTTCCAAAGAAGACATACAGATGGCCAGTAAACACATGGAAAGATGCTCAATGTCACTAATCATCAGGGAAATGCAAATCAAAACCACAATGAGATATCACCTCACACCTGTCAGAATGGCTATCATCCTAAAGACAAGAAATGACAAGTGTTGTTGAGGATGTGGAGAAAAGGAGACCCTTATAAACTCTTGGTGGGAACAAAAAGGGGCACAGCCACTATGGAGAACAGTATGGAGGTTCCTCAAAAAATTAAAAATACAGTAAGTCCCCTACGTATGAGCAAGTTGCATTCCAAGAGCGTGTTCATAAGTTCAGTTTGTTCCTAAGTCCAAGAAAGTTAGCCTAGGTACCCAAATAACACAATCAGCTAGTTATGTAGTACTGTACTGTGATAGGTTTATAATACTTTTCACACAAATAATACATAAAAACAAACAAAAAATAAAGACAACATTTTTAATCTTACAGTACAATACCTTGAAAAGTACAGTAGTACAGTATAACAGCTAGCATACAGGAGCTGGAATCAAGTGAACAGGCAAGAAGAGTTACTGACTGGAGGAGGGAGAGGAGGTGGGAGATGGTAGAGCTAAAGGATGATCAGCAATAGGAGACGGAGGGCAAGCTGCAATTTCACTCACTCTGAAAGCATGTTTGCATCTTTGAAAGTTCACAACTTGAAGGTTCATATGTAGGGGAATTACTGTAGAACTACCATATGATCCAGGAATTCTAATTCTGGGTATTTTTCCAAAGAAAATGAAAACACTAGTTCAAAAAGATATATGCACCCCTATGTTCATTTCAGCATTATTTACAATAGCCAAGCTATGGAAGCAACCTAAGTTCACATCAATAGATAAACGAATAAAGATGTGACACACACACACACACACACACAATGGAATATTACTCAGCCTTAAAAAGGAATGAAATCTTGCCATTTACGACAACATGAATAGAACTAGAAGGTCTTATGCTAAGTGAAATAAGTCAGACACAGAAATGAAAATACTGTATGGGAATTCCCTAACAATCCAGTGGTTAAGGCTCCATGCTTCCACTGCAGGGGGCACAGCTTCAACCCTTGGTCGGGGAACTAGTATCCCACATGCTGTGCAGTGTGGCCCAAAAATAAAAAATGAATTTAAAAATAAAAATAAAATATCGTATGATTTCATGTATGTGGAAACTAAAGAGAAAATAACAAATTAATAAACATGACAAAACAGAAACAGAGTTATAGATACAGAAACCAAAGGAGTGGTTGGCAGAGGGGAGGGGGTGGGGGGGAATGAGTGAAATAGCTGAAGGAGATTATGAGGTACAAACTTCCAGTTACAAAATAAATGAGGTATGGTTATGAAATGTACAGTATGGGGAATAGAGCCAATAACAATGTAATACCTTTGTATGGTGACATATGGTAACAAGACAATTGTGATCATTTTGAAATGTATAGAAAGATCAAATCACTATGTTGTGCAACAGAAACTAACATAGTGTTACAGGTCAATTATACTTCAAAAACAAACGAACGAACTCATAGATAAAGAGATCAGGTTTGTTGTTACAGATATGGGGTGTGGAGGTAGGGGTAATTTGATGTAGGTAGCCAAAAGGTACAAACTTCCAGTTGCAACATAAATAAGTACTACGGATGTATGTACAACATGATAAGTAACACTGTTGTATGTTATATATGAAAGTTGTTACGAGAGTAAAGCCTAAGAGTTCTCATCACAAGATAAAAAGCAACTAGCCAGGTGGGGGCACAGCCCAAACCACTAGCAGGCTGGTTCCTTAAGACTCCCTGAGCCACTGCTGCTCAGGACAATGCCCTGTCTACCAGAGGGCCCAGGACTTGGCCACACACACCCGTGCACCAGCACTAGCCCTGGAACACCAGAAACCCTGCACTGAGAGACACTGGGACCCAGCTCTGCTCACCAGTAAGCCAGCACTAGACTGCGACCTCCCTGGGGCTATGCAGGCAGCCATTTTGTTACCTGGCCCCACCCACTAGTGGCTGGGAGCCTCCACACAAGGCATAGCTGGCAACCAACCAGACTGGGGGCTAGCCACATCTACCAGGCCACCCACAGTTGTCAGCTCGCCACAACAGAAGTACCAATGCAGCCCATATGGAGGCACCCCTAGAGAATATTGCTCTGGTGACCAGAGTGGGGTGCATTGCTGGGACACAGAGGATATTTTCTAAAAAGGCCATTTATCCAAGTTTGGGAGATGCAGCCAACCTCGAAATACATAGAAATAAAAATAGCAAATCAGGCAAAATGAGGTGACAGAGGAACATGTTCAAACTGAAGGAACAATATAAAACCCCAGAAGAAGAACTAAGTGAAGTGGAGTTATCAATCTACACAATAAACAGTTCAGGGTAATGATTGTAAAGATGAGCAAAGAACTTGGGATAAGAGTGGATGAACAGGGTAAGAAGTTAGAAGATTTTAACAAAGTTAGAAAATATAAAGAAGAACCAAAGAGATGAAGAAAATAATAACTGAAATGTAAAATACACTAGAATGAATCAACAGGAGATTAGATGATACAAAGGAATGGATCAGTGAGCTGGAAGACAGAGGAGTGGAAATCACTGAACAGAAAAAAAAAAAAAGAATGAAAAGAAATGTATGATTACTTTAAGAGTTTAAGAGACATCTGAGACAACATCAAGAGTAACTAACATTCCCATTATAGGGGTTCCCAAGAAGAATAGAGAGAGAAAGTGTAAGAGAAC
Source organism: Aethalodelphis obliquidens (assembly GCF_003676395.1). Taxonomy (NCBI): domain Eukaryota; kingdom Metazoa; phylum Chordata; class Mammalia; order Artiodactyla; family Delphinidae; genus Aethalodelphis; species Aethalodelphis obliquidens. Next base: position 1,322,401 of record NW_020837980.1, read on the forward strand.
ATATTTGAAGACATAGCTGAAAGCTTCCGTAACCTGGGAAAGGATACAGACATGCAAGTGCACCAAGGAAAGCAAGTCCCAACTAAGTTCAATCCAAAGAGGACCACACCAAGACACATTGTAATTAAAATAAAAATTAAAGGTAAGGAGAAAATATTAAAAGCAGCAAGGGAAAAGCACCACGTTACTTACAAGGGAACTCCACAAAGCTATCAGCTAATGTTTTGGCAGACACTTTGCAGTCCAGAAGAGAGTGGCACAATATATTTAAAGTGATAAAAGGGAAAAACCTACAACAAAGAATACTCTACCTGGCAAGGATTTCATTCAGATTTATGGAAGAGAGAAAGAGTTTTACAGCAAGCAAAAGCTAAAAGAGCTCACTACCACCAAACTAGCTTTTAAAAAGTATTAAGGGATTTCTCTAAGTGAAAAAGAAAAGGCCACAACTAGAAACATGAAAATTACAAAAGAAAACATCTTATCGGTAAAGGCAAATACACAGTAAACATATTAAATCAACCACATATAAATCTAATAGGAAGGTTAAAAGACAAACACAGTGGGCTTCCCTGGTGGTGCAGTGGTTGAGTGTCCGCCTGCTGATGCAGGGGACACGGGTTCGTGCCCCAGTCCAGGAAGATCCCACATGCTGTGGAGCAGCTAGACCCGTGAACCATGGCCGCTGAGCCTGCATGTCCGGAGCCTGTGCTCTGCAACGGGAGAGGCCACAATAGTGAGAGGCCTGTGTACCGCAAAAAAAAAAAAAAAAAGACAAACAGAGTAAAATCACCTATATCTGCAATAAGTAGTTAAGGGATGCAAAAAACAACTAGATGTAAAATATTATGTTAAGAACAGTAAATGTTGGGGGAGGGGAGTAATACTGTTGTTAAAATGAATTTGAACTTAAGAGATCAGCAGCTTAAAATAATCACATCTGTATAGATTGCTATACATAAACCTCATGATAACTACAAATCAAAAATCTATAATAGGTAGCCATGTAAAAAAGTAAAAGGTATTCAAACATAACACTAAAGATAGTCATTAAATAACAAGAGAAGAGAACAAAAGAAGAACGAACAAAAATGAATTAATAAACAATCCCAAACCAATTAACAAAATAGCAATAAGCACATACCTATCGGTAATACTTTAAATGTAAATGGACTAATGCTCCAATCAAAAGATAAAGGGTGGCTGAATGGATACAAAAACAAGATCCATCTTTATGCTGCCTACAAGAGACTCACTTCAGATCTAAAGACACACACAGACTGAAAGTGAGAGGATGGAAAAGGTATTTCATGCTAATGGAAATGGAAAGAGAGCCAGGTTAGCAATACTTATATCAGACAAAATAGACTTTAAAACAAAGACTGTACCAGGGACAGAGACAAAAGTTACACTACGTAATGATTAAAGGATCAATCCAACAAGAAGATACAACAATCATAAATATATATGCACCCAACATAAAGACACCTAAATACATAAAGCAAATATTAACATACATATAGGGAGAAACTGACAACAATACAATAATAGTAGGGGACTTTAACACCCCATAAAATCTATGGAATGCAGCAAAATCAGTTTATAGGAATTTTCTACCTCAGGAAAAGGAGAAAATGCTAAAAACAAAACAAATGAACAAACAAAAAACTTACCTTATACCTAAAGGAAATAGAAGAAGAACAAACAAACCCAAAAATAGTAGAAGGAAAGAAATCATAAATACTAAAGCAGAAATTAATGAAATGGAAATTTTAAAAACAGTAGAAAAGATCAATAAAACTAAAGCTGGATTTTTGAAAAGTTGATAAAATAAAAATGATAAACCTTTAACCAGACTCACTGAGAAAAAAAGAGAGTCCAAATAAATAAAATCAGGAATGAAAAAGAAGTTACAACTGACACCACAGAAATAAAAAGGCTCATAAGAGTTTACTACAAACAATTATATGCCTATAAAAGTGACATCCTAGAAGAAATGAACAAATTCCTAGAAATGTACAATCTTCCAAGAGTGAGTCAAGAAGAAATAGAACATATGAACGGACAAATTACCAGTAATATAATTGAATCAGCAACTTAAAAAATTCCCAACATACAGAAGTCCAAGACCAGATGGTTTCACAGGTCATTTCTACCAAACATTTAAACAAGAGTTAACACCTATCCATTTCAAACTATCCCAAAAATTTTCAGAGGAAGGAACACGTCCAAAGGCCAGCATCACACATTCTACAAGGCCAGCATCACACTGACACCAAAACCAGGCAAAGATACCAAGAAAAAAAATTACAAGCCAGTGTCACTGAGGAACACAGATGCAAAAATCCTCAATAAAACATTAGAAAACCAAATTCAACAATTCATTGAAAGTATTATACATAATGATCAAGTGGGATTTATCACAGTGATGCAAGAATGGTTCAGTATCAGCAAATCATTCAGTGTGATACACCACAGTCACAGATTGAAGAATAAAAATCATACACTCATCACAATAGATACAGAAAAAGCTTTTGACCAAATTCAACACCATTTATGAGAAAAAGCTCTCAACAAAGTGAATATAGAGGGAACATAACTCAATATAATAAAGACCATATATGGTAAGCCCACAGCTAATGTCATAATGATGAAAATCTTAAAGCATTCATCTAAGATCAGGAACAAGACAAGGATACCCTCACTCACTACTTTCATTCAACATAATGTTGGAAGTCCTAACCAGAGCAATCAGACAAGGAAAAGAAATAAAAGACATCCAAATTGGAAGGGAAGAAGTAAAACTGTCACTATTTTAGATGACATGACACTATATAGAAAATCCTAAAGATGCACTAAAAAACCACTACAGTTCATCAATGAATTTGGTAAAATTGCAGGATAAAAAATTAATATAGTAATCTGTTGCATTTCTATACACTAACAACAAACTATCAGAAAGAGAAACTGAGAAATCAATCCCATTTATAAGCTGATAAAAAAGAATAAAATACCTAGGAATAAATCTAAGGAGGTAAAAGTCCTGTACTCAGAAAACTATAAGACGCTGAAGAAGGAAATTGAAAATGACACAAGAAATGGAAATATATACCGTGCTCATGGATTGGAATAATTAATATTGTTAAAATGACCATATTACCCAAAGCAATCTACAGACTCAATTCCATTCGTATCAAAATACCAATGGCGGCTGGCCCGTGCCCTCCTCTCTCCTAGACTCCCCTGACTCTCTTCCTGGGGTCCCAGGAGACGCACGCCACGGTGACTACACTGAAAGACCCCGGACGCCTGCGGCAGGCCGGGCCCACCGGCCAGAGTCAGAATGAATTGAGATTTTTAAGTATCTAAAACACTCCATGTGGAAAAAGATATCTTACATTGAATTTTACTGAGACACTGTGGTTTCATTACCTGATGAAAAATAAAATACAAGATACACCAGAAATACATCTACACGTGGAACAACTCCTACAGAACACCTACTGAACGCTGGCAGAAGACCTCAGACCTCCCAAAAGGCAAGAAACTCCCCACGTACCTGGGTAGGGCAAAAGAAAAAAAAGAAAAAACAGAGACAAAAGAATAGGGACGGCACCTGCACCAGTGGGAGGGAGCTGTGAAGGAAGAAAAGTTTCCACACACTAGGAAGCCCCTTCGCGGGCGGAGACTGCGGGAGGCGGAGCGGGGAGCTTCGAAGCCGCAGAGGAGTACACAGCAGCAACGGGTGCGGAAGGCAAAGCGGGGAGATTCCCGCACAGAGAATCGGTGCCGACCGGCACTCACCAGCCCGAGAGGCTTGTCTGCTCACCCGCCGGGACTGGCGGGGCTGCGAGCTGAGGCTCTGAGGCTCCGGTTTCGGACGGAGCGCAGGGAGAGGACTGGGCTTGGCGGCTTGAACATAGCCTGAAGGGGTTAGTGCACCACGGCTAGCCGGGAGGGAGTCCGGGGAAAAGTCTGCACCTGCCGAAGAGGCAAGAGACTTTTTCTTCCCTCTTTGTTTCCTGGTGCGTGAGGAGAGGAGTTTAAGAACGCTGCTTAAAGGAACTCCAGAGACGGGCGTGAGCCGCGGCTAAAAGCGCGAACCCCAGAGACGGGCGCGAGCCGCGGCTAAAAGCGCGGACCCCAGAGACGGGCGGGAGACGCTAAGGCTGCTGCTGCCGCCACCAAGGGGCCTGTGTGCGAGCACAGGTCACTCTCCACACCCCTCTTCCGCTGAGCCTGTGCAGCCCGCCACTGCCAGGTTCCTAGGATCCAGGGACAACTTCCCCGGGAGAACGCACGGCGGGACTCAGGCTGGTGCACAGTCACGCCGGCCTTTGCCGCCGCAGGCCCGCCCCGCACACCGTGCCCCTCCCTCCCCGCCGGCCTGAGTGCGCCAGAGCCCCCGAATCAGCGGCTACTTTAACCCCGTCCTGTCTGAGCAAAAAACAGACACCCTCCAGCGACCTACACGCAGAGGCAGGGCCAAATCCAAAGCTGAGCCCCGGTGACTGTGAGAACAAAGAAGAGAAAGGGAAATCTCTCCCAGCAGCCTCAGAAGCAGCGGATTAAAGCTCCACAATCAACTTGATGTACCCTGCATCTGCGGAATACCTGAATAGACAACCAATCATCCCAAATTAAGAAAGTGGACTTTAGGAGCAAGATCTATGATTTTTTTCCCTTTTCCTCTTTTTGTGAATGTGTATGTGTATGCTTCTGTGTGAGATCTTGTCTGTATAGTCTTGCTTCCACCATTTGTCCTAGGGTTCTATCCGTCCATGGTTTTTTAAAAATTTTTTTCTTAATAATTAATTTTAATAACGTTATTATACTTTACCTTCGTTCTTTCTTTCTTTCTTTCCTTCCTTCCTTCCCTCCTTTAGACAACGAATCATCCCAAATTGAGGAGGTGGTCTCTGAGAGCAAGATTTATGATTTTTCCCCCTTTACCTCTTTTAGTGAGGGTGTATGTGTATGCTTCTGTGTAAGATTTTGTCTGTATAGCTTTGCTTCCAACATTTGTCCTAAGGTTCTATCCGTCCCTTTTTTTTTTCTAAATAAGAATTTTTTAATTCAATAACTTTATTATACTTTATTTTATTTTTACTGTATCTTCTTTCTTTCTGTCTTTTTTCCTTCTTTCTCTCCTTCCTTCCTCCCTCCCTCCCTC
>NW_020837980.1:1327583-1523993 GCF_003676395.1 Aethalodelphis obliquidens
TGAGCTGTGTGGATGAAAGGCTCTTGGTGCTCCAGCCAGGAGTCAGGGCTCTGCCTCTGAGGTAGGAGAGCCAACTTCAGGACACTGGTCCACAAGAGACCTCCCAGCTCCACTAATATCAAATGGCGAAAATCTCCCAGAGACCTCCATCTTAACACCAGCATCCAGCTTCACTCAACGACCAGCAAGCCACAGTGCTGGACAACCTATGCCAAACAACTACAAAACAGGAACACAAACCCACCCATTAGCAGAGAGGCTGCCTAAAATCATAATAAGGCCACAGACACCCCAAAACACACCACCAGACGTGAACCTGCCACTAGAGAGACAAGATCCAGCCTCATCCACCACAACACAGGCACTAGTCCCCTCCACCAGGAAGCCTACACAACCCACTGAACCAACCTTAGCCACTGGAGACAGATATCAAAAACAGCGGGAACTACGAACCTGCAGTCTGCAAAAAGGAGACCCCAAACACAGTAAGATAAGCGAAATGAGAAGACAGAAAAACACACAGCAGATAAAGGAGCAAGATAAAAATGCACCAGACCTAACAAATGAAGAGGAAATAGGCAGTCTACCTGAAAAAGAATTCAGAATAATGATAGTAAGGATGATCTGAAATCTTGGAAATCGAATGGACAAAATGCAAGAAACAGGTAACAAGGACCTAGAAGAAATAAAGATGAAACAAGCAACAATGAACAACACAATAAATGAAATTAAAAGTACTCTAGATGGGATCAATAGCAAAATAACTGAGGCAGAAGAACGGATAAGTGACCTGGAAGATAAAATAGTGGAAATAACTACTGCAGAGCAGAATAAAGAAAAAAGAATGAAAAGAACTGAGGACAGTCTCAGAGACCTCTGGGACAACATTAAACGCACCAACATTCTAATTATAGGGGTTCCAGAAGAAGAAGAGAAAAAGAAAGGGACTGAGAAACTATTTGAAGAGATTATAGTTGAAAACTTCCCTAATATGGGAAAGGAAATAGTTAATCAAGTCCAGGAAGCACAGAGAGTCCCATACAGAATAAATACAAGGAGAAATATGCCAAGACACATATTAATCAAACTGTCAAAAATTAAATACAAAGAAAGCATATTAAAAGCAGCAAGGGAAAAACAACAAATAACACATAAGGGAATCCCCATAAGGTTAACAGCTGCTCTCTCAGCAGAAACCCTACAAGCCAGAAGGGAGTGGCAGGTCATACTGAAAGTGATGAAGGAGAAAAACCTGCAGCCAAGACTACTCTACCCAGCAAGGATCTCATTCAGATTTGATGGAGAAATTAAAACCTTTACAGACAAGCAAAAGCTGGGAGGGTTCAGCACCACCAAACCAGCTTTACAACAAATGCTAAAGGAACTTCTCTCGGCAGGAAACACAAGAAAAGGAAAAGACCTATAATAACGAAACCAAAACAATTTAGAAAATGGGAATAGGAACATACATATCGATAATTACCTTAAATGTAAATGGACTAAATGCTCCCACCAAAAGACACAGACTGGCTGAATGGATACAAAAACAAGACCCTTATATATGCTGTCTACAAGAGACCCACTTCAGACCTAGAGACACATACAGACTGAAAGTAAGGGGATGGAAAAAGATATTCCATGCAAATGGAAACCAAAAGAAAGCTGGAGTAGCAATTCTCATATCAGAAAAAATAGACTTTAAAATAAGGACTATTAAAAGAGACAAAGAAGGACACTACATAATGATCAAGGGATCGATCCAAGAAGAAGATATAACAATTGTAAATATTTATGCACCCAACATAGGAGCACCTCAATACATAAGGCAAATACTAACAGCCATAAAAGGAGAAATCAACAGTAACACATTCATAGTAGGGGACTTTAACACCCCACTTTCACCCATGGACAGATCATCCAAAATGAAAATAAATAAGGAAACACAAGCTTTAAATGATACATTAAACAAGATGGACTTAATTGATATTTATAGGACACTCCATCCAAAAACAACAGAATACACATTTTTCTCAAGTGCTCATGGAATATTCTCCAGGATAGATCATATCTTGGGTCACAAATCAAGCCTTGGTAAATTTAAGAAAATTGAAATTGTATCAAGTATCTTTTCTGACCACAACGCCATGAAACTAGATATCAATTACAGGAAAAGATCTGTAAAAAATACAAACACATGGAGGCTAAACAATACACTACTTAATAATGAAGTGATCACTGAAGAAATCAAAGAGGAAATAAAAAAATACCTAGAAACAAATGACAATGGAGACACAACGACCCAAAACGTATGGGATGCAGCAAAAGCAGTTCTAAGGGGGAAGTTTATAGCAATACAAGCCCACCTTAAGAAGCAGGAAACATCTCGAATAAACAACCTAACCTTGCACCTCAAGCAATTAGAGAAAGAAGAACAAAAAAACCCCAAAGCTAACAGGAGGAAAGAAATCATAAAAATCAGATCAGAAATAAATGAAATAGAAATGAAGGAAACAATAGCAAAGATCAATAAAACTAAAAGCTGGTTCTTTGAGAAGATAAACAAAATAGATAAACTACTAGCCAGACTCAACAAGAACAAAAGGGAGAAGACTCAAATCAATAGAATTAGAAATGAAAAAGGAGAGGTAACAACTGACACTGCAGAAATAAAAAAGATCATGAGAGATTACTACAAGCAACTATATGTCAATAAAATGGACAATCTGGAAGAAATGGACAAATTCTTAGAAATGCACAACCTGCCAAGACTGAATCAGGAAGAAATAGAAAATATGAACAGACCAATCACAAGCACTGAAATTGAAACTGTGATTAAAAATCTTCCAACAAACAAAAGCCCAGGACCAGATGGTTCACAGGCGAATTCTATCAAACATTTAGAGAAGAGCTAACACCTATCCTTCTCACACTCTTCCAAAATATAGCAGAGGGAAGAACACTCCCAAATTCCTTCTACGAGGTCACCATCACCTTGATACCAAAACCAGACAAGGATGTCACAAAGAAAGAAAACTACAGGCCAATATCACTGATGAACATAGATGCAAAAATCCTCAACAAACTACTAGCAAATAGAATCCAACAGCACATTAAAAGGATCATACACCATGATCAAGTGGGGTTTATTCCAGGAATGCAAGGATTCTTCAACATACGCAAATCTATCAATGTGATAAACCATATTAACAAATTGAAGGAGAAAAACCATATGATCATCTCAATAGATGCAGAGAAAGCTTTTGACAAAATTCAACACCCATTTATGATAAAAACCCTGCAGAAAGTAGGCAAAGAGGGAACTTTCCTCAACATAATAAAGGCCATATATGACAAGCCCACAGCAAACATCATCCTCAATGGTGAAAAACTGAAAGCATTTCCACTAAGATCAGGAACAAGACAAGGTTGCCCACTCTCACCACTCTTATTCAACATAGTTTTGGAAGTTTTAACCAGAGCAATCAGAGAAGAAAAGGAAATAAAAGGAATCCAAATCGGAAAAGAAGAAGTAAAGCTGTCACTGTTTGCAGATGACATGATCCTATACATACAGAATCCTAAAGATGCTGCCAGAAAACTACTAGAGCGAATAAATGAATTTGGTAAAGTGGCAGGATACAAAATTAATGCACAGAAATCTCTAGCATTCCTATATACTAATGATGAAAAATCTGAAAGTGAAATCAAGAAAACACTCCCATTTACCATTGCAGCAAAAAGAATAAAGTATCTAGGAATAAACCTACCTAAGGAGACAAAAGACCTGTATGCAGAAAATTATAAGACACTGATGAAAGAAATTAAAGATGATACAAATAGATGGAGAGATATACCATGTTCTTGGATTGGAAGAATCAACATTGTGAAAATGACTCCACTACCCAAAGCAATCTATAGATTCAATGCAATCCCTATCAAACTACTACTGGCATTTTTCACAGAACTAGAACAAAAAATTTCGCAATTTGTATGGAAACACAAAAGACCCCGAATAGCCAAAGCAATCCTGAGAACGAAAAAAGGAGCTGGAGGAATCAGGCTCCCTGACTTCAGACTATACTACAAAGCTACAGTAATCAAGACAGTATGGTACTGGCACAAAAACAGAAAGATAGATCAATGGAACAGGATAGAAAGCCCAGAGATAAACCCACGCACATATGGACACCTTATCTTTGATATAGGTGGCAGGAATGTACAGTGGAGAAAGGACAGTGTCTTCAATAAGTGGTGCTGGGAAAACTGGACAGGTACATGTAAAAGTATGAGGTTAGATCACTCTCTAACACCATACACAAAAATAAGCTCAAAATGGATTAAAGACCTAAATGTAAGGCCAGAAACTATCAAACTCTTAGAGGAAAACATAGGCAGAACACTCTATGACATAAATCACAGCAAGATCCTTTCTGACCCACCTCCTAGAGTAATGGAAATAAAAACAAAAATAAACAAATGGGACCTAATGAAACTTCAAAGCTTTTGCACAGCAAAGGAAACCATAAACAAGACCAAAAGACAACACTTAGAATGGGAGAAAATATTTGCGAATGAAGCAACCGACAAAGTATTAATCTCCAAAATTTACAAGCAGCTCATGCAGCTCAATAACAAAAAAACAAACAACCCTATCCAAAAATGGGCAGAAGACCTAAATAGACATTTCTCCAAAGAAGATATACAGACTGCCAACAAACACATGAAAGAATGCTCAACATCATTAATCATTAGAGAAATGCAAATCAAAACTACAATGAGATATCATCTCACACCAGTCAGAATGGCCATCATCAAAATATCTAGAAACAATAAATGCTGGAGAGGATGTGGAGAAAAGGGAACACTCTTGCACTGCTGGTGGGAATGTGAATTGGTTCAGCCACTATGGAGAACAGTATGGAGGTTACTTAAAAACTACAAATAGAACTACCATATGACCCAGCAATCCCACTACTGGGCATATACCCTGAGAAAACCCAAATTCAAAAAGAGTCATGTACCAAAATGTTCATTGCAGCTCTATTTACAATAGCCCGGAGATGGAAACAACCTAAGCGCCCATCATCGGATGAATGGATAAAGAAGATATGGCACATATATACAATGGAATATTACTCAGCCATAAAAAGAAACGAAATTGAGCTATTTGTAATGAGGTGGATAGACCTAGAGTCTGTCATACAGAGTGAAGTAAGTCAGAAAGAAAAAGACAAATACCGTATGCTAACACATATATATGGAATTTAAGAAAAAAAAATGTCATGAAGAACCTAGGAGTAAGGCAGGAATAAAGACGCAGATCTACTAGAGAACGGACTTGAGGTTATGGGGAGGGGGAAGGGTGAGCTGTGACAGGGCGAGAGAGAGTCATGGACATATACACATTAACAAACGTAGTAAGGTAGATAGCTAGTGGGAAGCAGCCGCATGGCACAGGGATATTGGCTCGGTGCTTTGTGACAGCCTGGAGGGGTGGGATAGGGAGGGTGGGAGGGAGGGAGATGCAAGAGGGAAGACATATGGGAACATATGTATATGTATAACTGATTCACTTTGTTATAAAGCAGAAACTAACACCATTGTAAAACAATTATACCCCAATAAAGATGTTTAAAAAAAAAATACCAATGGCATTTTTCACAGAACTAGAACAAATAATTCTGAAATTTGTATGGAAACACAAAAGACCCCCAACAGTCAAAACGATCTTGAGAATGAAGAACAAAGCTGGAGGTATCATGCTCCCTGGCTTCAGACTATACTGCAAAGCTACTGTAATCAAAATAGTATGATACTGGCACAAAAAGAGACACAGTGATCAATGGAACAAAATATAGAGCCCAGAAAGAACCCACAATTAGATGGGCAATTAACCTACATCAAAGGAAGCAAGAAAATACAATGGAGAAAAGACAATTTCTTCAATAAATGGGGTTGGGAAAACTGAACACCTACATGAAAAAGAGTCAAATTGACTACTCTCTCCCACCACGCAGAAAAATAAACTCAAAATGGATTAAAGACTTAATGTAAGATCTGAAACCATAATACATTACTCCTAGAAGAAAACACAGGCAGTATATTCTTTGACCTTGATCTCAGCAATATTTTGGGGGTATGTCTTGGGGGAATATTTCGGGGGTATATTTTGGGGGAAACAAAATCAAAAATATACAAATGAGACTACATCAAACTAAAATGTCTTTGTACAGTGAAGGAAACTACCAACAAAATGAAAAGGCCACGTGCTGAATGGAAGAAGATATTTGCAAACAATATATCCAGTAAGGGGTTATATCCAAAATATACATAGACTCAACATTTTATCTTCATGTTGTTTGTGGAGGGGAATATATTTAATGCTGTGGAGTATGTGAGTCGTATGTAGAAGTACAGGTTAAGTAGTGCTGTGGTGGCTATAACGTAGGTAAGATAGTAGCATTGTTTTTTGTTATTTCTTGAATAATCATTCATTTAGGCATGAATCCTGATAGTGGCGGGAGTCCTCCTATTAAGAGTAGGGTGATTATGATGAGGGTTGTGATGACATGTGTTTTGTTCCATGTGTGTCATAGTGATAGTGTGGTGGTGGCTGAGCTGTGAATAAATAGTATGAATATAGTGAGGTTATTATGATATAAATTACTAGGTTGCAGATGGTTATAGTTGGATTATACAGTAAGATGGTTGTCATTCATCCTATGAGGGCGATTGGTGAGTAGACCATGATTTTTTGGAGTTGTGTTTGAGTTAATCCTCCTTAACCACTGACTAGAATAGAAAGTATGGATAGAGATAGTATTAGGCTTAAATTAATTGATGGTGAGATTTGATAGAGGATTGATAGGGGTGCCAAGTTTTCATCATGTTAATAGGATTAGACCTGCTGGGTTTTTTAATTAGTTATCCATTTTATACATATTAGTGTATATATATATATATATATATATCCAATCGCAATCTCCCAAATCATCACACCACCATGACCCCCTACCACTTTTCCCCCTTGGTGTTCCTATGTTTGTTCTCTACATCTGTGTCTCAATTTCTGCCCTGCAAACTGGTTCATCTGTACCATTTTTCTAGGTTCCACATATATGCGTTAATATACGATATTTATTTTTCTCTTTCTGACTTACTTCACTCTATATGACAGACTCTAGATCCATCCACATTTCTAAAAATGGCCCAATTTCATTCCTTTTTTATGGCTGAGTAATATTGCACTGTATATATGTGCACATCTTCTTTATCCATTTGTCTGTTGACGGGCATTTAGGTTGCTTCCATGACCTGGCTATTGTAAATAGTGCTGCAATGAACATTGGGGTGCATGTGTCCTTTTGAATTATGGTTTTCTCTGGGTATATGTCCGGTAGTGGATTGCTGGGTCATATGGTAATTCTATTTTTAGTTTTTTAAGGAACCTCCATACTGTTCTCCATAGTGGCTGTATCAATTTACATTCCCACCAATGGTGCATGAGGGTTCCCTTTTCTCCACACCCTCTCCAGCATTGGTTGTTTGTAGATTTTCTGATGATGCCTGGTGTGAGGTGTGAGGTGATACCTCATTGTAGTTTTGATTTGCATTTTTCTAATAATTAGTGATGTTGAACAGCTTTTCATGTGCTTCTGGGCCATCTGTATATCTTCTTTGGAGAAATGTCTATTTAGGTCTTCTGCCCATTTTTGGATAGGGTTGTTTGTTTTTTTAATATTGAGCTGCATGAGCTGCTTGTTTATTTTGGAAATTAATCCTTTGTCAGTTGCTTTGTTTGAAAATATTTTCTCCCATTCTGAGAGTTGTCTTTTCGTCTTGTTTATGGTTTCCTTTTTTGTGCAAAAGCTTTTAAGTTTCATTAAGCCCCATTTGTTTATTTTTGTTTTTAATTCCATCTCTCTAGGAGGTGGGTCAAAACTGATCTTGCTGTGATTTATGTCATAGAATGTTCTGCTTATGTTTTCCTCTAAGAGTTTTATAGTGTCTGGGCTTAAATTTGGGTCTCTAATCCATTTTGAATTTATTTTTATGTATGGTGTTAGGGAGTGTTCTAATTTCATTCTTTTACATGTAGCTGTCCAGTTTTCCCAGCACCACTTATTTAAGAGACTGTCTTTTCTCCATTGTATATCCTTGCCTCCTTTGTCATAGATTAGTTGACCATAGGTGTGTGGGTTTATCTCTGGGCTGTCTATCCTGTTCCATTGATCTATATTTCTGTTTTTGTGCCAGTACCATATTGTCCTGATTACTGTAGCTTTGTAGTATAGTCTGAAGTCAGGGAGTCTGATTCCATCAGCTGCATTTTTTTCCCCTCAAGACTGCTTTGGCTATTCGGGGTCTTTTTTGTCTCCATACACATTTTAAGATTTTTTGTTCTAGTTCAGTAAAAAATGCCATTGATAACTTGATAGAGATTGCATTGAGTCTGTAGATTGATTTGGGTAATATAGCCATTTTCACAATATTGATTCTTCCAATCCAAGAACATGGCTTATCTCTCCATCTGTTGGTATCATCTTTAATTTCTTTCATCAGTGTCTTATAATTTTCTGCATACAGCTCTTTTGTCTCCCTAGGTAGGTTTATTCCGAGGTATTTTATTCTTTTTGTTGCATTGGTAAATGGGATTGTTTCCTTAATTTCCCTTTCAGATTTTTCATCATTAGTGTATAGGAGTGCAAGGGATTTCTGTGCATTAATTTTGTATCCTGCAACTTTACCAAATTCATTGATTAGCTCTAGTAGTTTTCTGGTGGTATATTTAGGATTCTCTATGTATAGTATCATGTCATCTGCAAACAGTGACAGTTTTACTTCTTCTTTTCTGATTTGTATTCCTTTTATTTCTTTTTCTTCTCTCATTGCCATGGTTAGGACTTGCAAAACTATGTTGAATAATAGTGGTGAGACTGAACATCCTTGTCTTGTTTCTGATCTTAGAGGAAATGCTTTCAGTTTTTCACCATTGAGAATGATGTTTGCTGTGGGCTTGTCATATATGGCCTTTATGATGTTGAGGTAAATTCCCTCTATGCCCACTTTCTGGAGAGCTTTTACCATAACTGGGTGTTGAATTTTGGTTTTTCTTCTTCAATTTGTTAATATGGTGTAGCACATTGATTGATTTGTGTATATTGAAGAATCCTTGCATCCCTGGGGTAAATCCCACTTGATCATGGGGTATGATCCTATTAATGTGTTGTTGGATTCTGTTTGCTAATATTTTATTGAGGATTTTTGCATGTATATTCATCAGTGATACTGGTCTGTAATTTTCTGTTTTTGTAGTATCTTTGTCTGGTTTTGGTATAAGGGTGATGGTGGCCTTGTAGAATGAGTTTGGGAGTATTCCTTCCTCTGCAATTTTTTGGAAGAGTTTGAGAAGGATGAGTGTTAGCTCTTCTCTAAATGTTTGATAGAATTCCCCTGTGATGCCATCTGGTCCTGGACTTTTGTTTGTTTGAAGATTTTTTTTTTTTTTTTTGTGGTACGTGGGCCTCTCACCATTGTGGCCCCTCCTGTTGTGGAGCACAGGCTCTGGACACGCAGGCTCAGCGGCCATGGCTCATGGGCCCAACTGCTCCATGGCATGTGGGATATTCCTGGACCGGGGCATGAACCCGTGTCCTCTGCATCAGCAGGCGGACTCTCAACCACTGCCCCAACAGGGAAGCCTCTGTTTGAAGATTTTAAATCACAGTTTCAATTTCATTACTTATGATTGGTCTGTTCATATTTTCTATTTCTTCCTGGTTCAGTCTTGGAAGGTTATACCTTTCTAAGAATTTGTCCATTTCTTCCAGGTTGTCCATTTTATTGGCATAGAGTTTCTTGTAGTAGTCTCTTAGGGTGCTTTGTATTTCTGTGGTGTCTGTTGTAACTCTCCTTCTTCATTTCTAATTTTATTGATTTAAGTCCTCTCCCTCTTTTTCTTGATGAGTCTGGCTAATTTTTTATCAATTTTGTTTATCTTCTCAAAGAACCAGCTTTTAGTTTTATTGATTTTTACTATTGTTTTCTTTGTTTCTATTTCATTTATTTCTGCTCTTATCTTTATGATTTCTTCCCTTCTGCTAACTTTGGGTTTTGTTTGTTCTTCTTTCTCTAGTTCCTTTAGGTGTAAGGTTAGATTGTTTATTTGAGATTTTTCTTGTTTCTTGAGGTAGGCTTGTATAGCTATAAACTTCCCTCTTAGAACTACTTTTGCTGCATCCCATGTTTTGTTGTCATTTGTCTCTAGGTATTTTTTTATTTCCTCTTTGATTTCTTCAGTGATCTCTTGGTTATTTAGTAACGTATTGTTTAGCCTCCATGTGTTTGTGTTTTTTACGTTTTTTCCCCATAATTCATTTCTAATCTCATAGTGTTTTGGTCAGAAAAGATGCTTGATATGATTTCAATTTTCTTAAATTTACTGAGGCTTGATTTGTGACCCAAGATGTGATCTATCCTGGAGAAAGTTCTGTGCGCACTTGAGAAGAAAGTGTAATCTGCTGTTTTTGCATGGAATGTCCTACAAATATCAATTAAAACTATCTGCTCTATTGTGTCATTTAAAGCTTGTGTTTCCTTATTAACTTTCTGTTTGGATGATCTGTCCATTGGTGTAAGTGAGGTGTCAAAGTCCCCCACTATTTTTGTGTTGCTGTCGATTTCCTCTTTATAGCTGTTAGCAGTTGCCTTATGTATTGAGGTGCTCCTATGTTTGGTGCACATATATTTATAATTGTTATATCTTCTTCTTCGATTGATCCCTTGATTATTATTATTATGTAGTGTCCTTCCTTGTCTCTTGTAACATTATGTATTTTAAAGTCTATTTTATCTTATATGAGTATTGCTACTCCAGCTTTCTTTTGATTTCCATTTGTATGGAATATCTTTTTCTATCCCCTCACTCTCAGTCTGTATATGTCCCTAGGTCTGAAGTGGGTCTCTTGTAGACAGCATATATATGGGTCTTGTTTTTGTATCCATTCAGCAAGCCTGTGTCATTTGCTTGGAGAATTTCATCCATTCACGTTTAAGGTATTATCTATATGTATGTTCCTGTTACCATTTTCTTAATTGTTTTGGTTTGTTTTTGTAGGTCCTTTTCTTCTCTTGTGTTTCCCACTTAAGGAAGTTCCTTTAGCATTTGTTGTAGAGCTGGTTTGGTGGCACTGAACTCTCTTAGCTTTTGCTTGTCTGTAATCTTTTGATTTCTCCATCAAATCTGAATGAGATTCCTGCCAGGTAGAGTAATTCTGGTTGTAGGTTCTTCCCTTTCATCACTTTAAATATGCCATGCCACTCCCTTGTGGCTGTGGAGCTTCTGCTGAGAAATCAACTGTTAACCTTATGGGAGTTCCCTCATATGTTATTTGTCGTTTTCGCCTTGTTGCTTTCAATAATTTTTGTTTGTCTTTAATTTTTCCAATTTGATTACTGTGTGTCTTGGCATGTTTCTCCTTGGGTTTATCCTGTATGGGACTCTCTGTGCTTCCCTGACTTGGGTGGCTATTTCTTTTCCCATGTTAGGGAAGTTTTTGACTATAATCTCTTCAAATGTTTTTTCAGGTCCTTTCTCTCTCTCTTCTCCTTCTGGGATCCTTATAATGTGAATGTTGTTGTGTTTAAGGTTGTCCCAGAGGTCTCTTAGGTTGTCTTCATTTCTTTTCATTCCTTTTTCTTTATTCTGTTCTGCACCATTGAATTCCACCATTCTGTCTTCCAGGTCACTTATCTGTTCTTCTATCTCAGTTATTCTACTATTGTTTCCTTCTAGTGTAGTTTTCATTTCAGTTATTGTACTGTTAATCTTTGTTTGTTTGTTGTTTAATTTTTCTAGGTCTTTGTTAAACATTTCTTGCATCTTCTTGATCTTTGCCTCCATTCTTTTTCCGAGGTCCTGGATCATCTTCACTATCATTATTCTGAATTATTCTTCTGAAAGGTTGCCTATCTCCACTTCATTTCATTGTTTTTCTGGGGTTTTATCTTGTTCCTTCATCTGGTACATAGCCCTTTGCCTTTTCATCTTGTCTATCTTTCTGTGAATATGTTTTTTGTTCCACAGGCTTCAGGATTATATTTCTTGCTTCTGCTGTCTGCCCTCTGGTGGATGAGGCTATATAAGAGGCTTGACTGGTGGTGGGTAGAGCTGGCTGTTGCTTTGGTGGGCAGAGCTCACTAAAACTTTGATCCACTTATCTGCTGATGGGTGGGGATGGGTTCCCTCCCTGTTGCTTGTTTGGCCTGAGGGAACCCAACACTGAAGCCGACCTGGGCTCTTTGGTGGGGCTAATAGCAGACTCTGGGAGGGCTCACGCCAAGGAGTACTTCCCATAACTTCTGCTGCAAGTGTCCTTGTCTTCATGGTGAGACACAGCCACCACCACTCCCACCTCTGCAGGAGACCCTACAACACTAGCAGGTAAGTCTGGTTCAGTCTCCAATGGGGTCACTGTTCTTTCCCCTGTGTCCTGATGCACACACTATTCTTTGTGTGCCCTCCAAGAATGGAGTCTCTGTTTCCCCATTCCTGTCGAAGTCCTGCAATCAAATCCCGCTAGCCTTCAAAGTCTGATTCTCTAGGAATTCCTCTTCCCGTTGCCGGACCCCCAGGTTGGGAACCTGACATGGGGCTCAGAACCTTCACTCCAGTGGGTGGACTTCTCTTGTATAAGTGTTCTCTAGTTTGTGAGTCACCCACCCAGCAGTTATGGGATTTGATTTTACTGTGATTGTGCCCCTCCTACTGTCTCATTGTGGCTTCCCCTTTGTCTTTGGATGGGGGGTATCTTTTTTGGTGAGTTCATGTCTTCCTGTTGATGATTGTTCAGCACTTAGTTGTGATTCTAGTGGTCTCACACGAGGGAGTGAGAGCACGTCCTTCTACTCTGCCATCTTGATCCAAAAACAGACCTGCTGTTAATGGTGCCTTGTGTTACTTCGGGCACTCAAAAGTGAAAAGGGGATAGTCCTAGTTTTATGGCTAGGGCTATCATTATTATGGTTGATGCTGTTGGGTTGAATAGTTTTGTGATAGTCCACTGGCCAGAGTGTAATAGGTAATGATGACTGCTATTATAAGTAGTATTATTGTGGTAGCTTGTGTTAGAAAATATTTAGTGGAGGCTTTTATGGCTCGTGGGTTAAAGTTTTTTATTATAATAGGGATGATGGCTATTATATTTATTTCAAATCCAATTCAGGCTAGTAGTCAGTGAGAGCTGGTTATTACGATTATAGTTCCTAAAATGACAGTTGTTAGGATAATGATGGAGATGATGGGGTTTATTAGTACCAGAAGGATGTAAACCAACATTTTCAGGCTATGGGCCCAATAGCTTGTTTAGCTGACCCTACTGCAGAATGTAGTGTACTATGGTAGCATGGAGAATATTGAATTCTTAAGGGTACATTCAATTCCTATAATTCTAGAAACAAGAGGGCTTGAACCTTTATTATTTACTCTATCAAAATAATTATTTTGTCAGACATATTTCTTATGTTTGTGGGGGGATGCTTGCCATTATGATGGGTAGTGATATGTGTCATATGCATAGGGCTAGTGTTAGAGGCAGGAAGCTTTTTCAGAGTAGGTGTATTGATTGCTCATATCAGAATCGAGGGTAGGATGCTCAAATCCATAGGAAAGATATTGTTAGTAATAATGTTTTAATGGTGAAGTTGATTGTGTTTAGTTCTGGTGTATAGGGGTTGTGGAATTCTCCTAGAAATAAGATTGTTGTGAACATATTTATTATAATGATATTGACGTATTATGCTAGGAAGAACATGGCGAAGGGGTCTGCTGTGTATTCTATATTGAAGCCAGACATGAGTTCAGATTCTCCTTCTGTTAAATCAAAAGGGGCTCGGTTGTTTTCTGCTAGGGTAGAAATAAATCATATTATGGCTAGTAGTCACGATGGGAAGATCAGTCATAGTTGTTCTTGTGTTGTGGTTAGTGTTGATAGGGTGAAGGACCCATTTATTAAGAGCTCTGATAAGAGGATGATTGCTAGCATTACTTCATATGAGATTGTTTGTGCTACTGCTCATAGGGCCCCAATTAGTGCGTATTTTGAGTTGGAGGCCCATCTAGATCATAGGATAGAGTATACGGCTAGACTTGTTATTGCTAGTATGAATAACACTCCTAGGTTTATGTTGATGAGGGGGTATGTCATGGGTAGGGGGATTCATATTGTTAGGGCTAGGATTAGGGCTAAGATGGGTGTAATGATAAATATAGAGGTGGAGGACGTGGCTGGTCGTAGGGGTTCTTTAGTGAATAGTTTGATTGCGTCGGCAATAGGTTGGAGTAGGCCGTGTAGTCCTACAATGTTTGGCCCTTTTTGGAGTTGTATGTAGACTAGGATTTTTCATTCTATTAATGTTAGTAATGCCACAGCTAGGAGAATAGGAATGATGAGCATTAGAATGTTAATTATAAACATTTGTTAGAAAGAGGATTTGAACTTCTGGGCATAAAGGTTCAAGTTTTACACAATTCCAAGCTCTGTCACCCTAACTAAACCCTGGTCTCGGGTGATTGTTTTGTGCTTGTTTATTAAGTTGAGGTTAGATCATTAATTGTTTTGAAGGTGCTTGTTTAAAGTGGGCCTTATTTCTCTTGTTCTTTTGTACTGGGAGAAATGCATAATAGATAGAAACCAACCTGGATTACTCAGGTCTGAGCTCAGATCACGTAGGACTTTAATCATTGAACAAATGAACTCTTAATAGCAGTTACACGATTGGGATGTCCTGATCCAACATAGAGGTCGTAAACCCTATTGTCGATATGAACTCTAGAGTAGGGTTGTGCTGTTATCCCTAGGGTAACTCTTCCGTTGATCAATTTTTTCGATCAATAAGTGATATTATGCTTTGGCTAGTGGGTCTAGGCTTTAATCACTCGGAGGGTTTTTTGTGCTCTGAGGTCACCCCAACTGAAATTGTCAACTCATGTGAAATTTTGTTATTCCTTGGTGGTTTAAGATTATGATTTTGGGGGGTTGATTAATTGAAGCTCCATAGGGTCGTCTCGTTTAATTTTGTCATCCCCACATCTTCATGGGGAGGTCAATTTCACTGATTAAAAGTAAGAGACAGGGCTTCCCTGGTGGCGCAGTGGTTGAGAGTCTGCCTGCCGATGCAGGTGACACGCGTTCGTGCCCTGGTCTGGGAAGATCCCACATGCCACGGAGCGGCTGGGCCCGTGAGCCATGGCCACTGGGCCTCCGCGTCCAGAGCCTGTGCTCTGCAACGGGAGAGGCCACAACAGTGAGATGCCCACGTACCGCCAAAAAAAAAAAAAGTAAGAGACAGTAAAACCCACGTGTAGCCATTCATACAAGTCCTTATTTAGAGAAAAAATGATTATGCTACCTTTGCAAGGTCAGGATACCATGGCCGTTTAACGGTTGTCAGTGGGCAGGTGGTGCCTTTAATACTGGTGATGCTAGAGGTGATGTTTTTGGTAAACAGGCGGGGTTTATATTTGCCGAGTTCCTTTTACTTTTTTTAATCTTTCCTTGGGTGCACACCTGTGTTGGATTAACAGTGTATTTAATTAATAGTTTAGTGTTGGATTGTATTTATTTACTGTTAATTATCAGTATATTATTAGTTGCTGATGTAAACTTGTGCAAGGAGAAATATTTCTTGTTACTCATATTAGCAGTATTGCTTCTATAATTTTATAGATTAGTCCAGTAGTATAACTAGGAGTTGATTTACTTAATATTGGAATTGAGATGTGTTTTGTTGTTGGGCTGGAACACTTTCTTAATTGGTGGCTGCTTTTAGGCCAACTATGGTGTTGTTTTTACTCTCTAGTTAAGGTTGTATCCATTTCTAAAAAGCTGCACCTTTTTAGACTAACATTTAAATATAAGTTGAAGCTTATTATGGGTTTTAGTATTATTTAACGTTGAACTGAATTCTTTTCCTGGTCAACCAACTATCACCAGGGTCGTTAGGCTTGTCACCTCTACTTATAAATCTTCTCACTATTTTGCCACATAGATGAGTTTGTTCTAGTAACTGTTCATAAGTAGCTCATCTGGTTTTGGGTAGTTTAGCTTAAGTTCTCTTTGTTAAGTTGTTGCTAGTTAAGTCATTATGCAAAAGGTACAAGGGATAAGCTTTGCCTTTTAATACTTTTAATGTTTCTTTCATCATTCCCTTATGGTACTTTCTCTATAGCACCATCAATGTCTAAATTTCTATCTTCTATACTTTAGATGTCTGATGAATGTTTTATTTGACTAGCTTGTGTTAGTATGATGGGAAGAGTGTGGGCTAGGCTTAGTTCAAGACATACATAGGTTATGAAATCTTCTAGGTGTAAACCAGATGCTTTATTTAAGCTATGCCTTGGTTTATCCAAGCACACTTTCCTGTATGCTTACCTTGTTATGACTTATCTCCTCTCATATAATTGTTTAGCTTATGTTAATGAACTGTGGCTTTGTCATAGCACTTGAGGAGGGTGACAGGAAGTGTGTGCATGCTTCATGGCCTTATTCAATTAAGCGCTCTATTCTTAATTTACTACTAAATCCTCCTTTAGTTTTTAGGTTTCATAAAAACTTTCGTATAAAGGGTATTCTTGGTGTAGAAAATGTAGCCCATTTCTTCCCACTGCATAGGTTACACATTGACCTAACATTTTTATGCATTATAATTGTGCTTACTTTTGCTTCTTTTTAGGATTTGCTGAAGATGGCGGTATATAGACTGGATTAGCAAGGGTTGGTGAGGTTTATCGGGGTTTATCGATTATAGAACAGGCTCCTCTAGAGGGGTGTGAAGCACCGCCAAGTCCTTTGAGTTTTAAGCTGTTGCTAGTAGTACTCTGGTGAATAGTCTAGTTCTTATGATTATTTGGGTTTAGGGCTAAGCATAGTGGGGTATCTAATCTCAGTTTGGATCTTAGCTATCGTGTGATCAGGATATGTTAAAGTCACTTTTGTAGTTTATTTTTACTTTAATTATGGCTTTTTACAGCTTAATTAAGGTTTAACTTTATCTTGTATAATTCTTTAACATGCTTTATGCCATAATTCTATTAATTCGGGTCAATCGTATGGCCGCGGTGGCTGGCATGAAATTTACCAACCCTGATTAATATGACTTAGTCAAACTTTCATTTATGGCTTAATTCTTGTCACTGTTGTCTCCCGTGGGGGTGTGATTGAGCAAGATGCTGTGAGCTGCTGGTGTGGCATGCTTGTTACCTGCTCCTTTGAATCTCAGTGATTTAGAGGGCATTCTCACGGGAGTGCATATACTTGCATGTGTAATTCTATTAAAAACTAATAGAGGGCTTCCCTGGTGGCACAGTGGTTGAGAGTCCACCTGCCGATGCAGGGGACACGGGTTCGTGCCCCGGTCCGGGAAGATCCCACATGCTGCGGAACGGCTGGGCCCGTGAGCTATGGCCGCTGAGCCTGCGCGTCCGGAGCCTGTGCTCCGCAACGGGAGAGGCCACAACAGAGAGAGGCCCGCGTACCGCAAAAAAAAAAAAAAAAAAAAAAAAACTAATAGAAAGGCTGGGACGAAAACTTTATTTTCATGGGGACAGTGAGCCCATCTAGACATTTTCAGTGTCTTGCTTTAAGAAGTGTTTAAGCTACATTAACTTGTTATATATAGGTGGTATTTGTATGGTTGTGTTGTGTGGTTTATGTCAGATTTAGTATTAAATTTTTGATAAAATGGCTGTCGAATCTATTTGTCTGTCTATATGGGTGGTGAATATCTAAGTAGCTCATTGGTATGATAGAGGGGGGGTTAAAGGTTAATTTATTCTGATAGGTAAGTATTTTAAATAAGGGGGAGAATGGAGTGCTATATCCTGCGACCATTGAATTGCACAATGAAGGTTGTTCATGCTAGTAAATAATTTTAATTAAGTCCAGCTACCGTTTGCTTGACTGTGTTAAGAACTTTTAGGGTCATAGCTGAGCCCAAGCATCCCCCCTCCCAAATTAAAAAATACCAAATGCATGAAGCCATAGTTATGTGTGAGCATGGGCTGATTAGTCATTAGTCCATTGAGATGTCTTATTTAAGGGGAAAGAGTGGGAGATTTTAGGTGAGATGGCCCTGAAGTAAGAACCAGATGTTTGATAAAGTTCACCAATAGAAACCCCCACAAGTTATGGGTCCAGAGCAAGAAGAGGAACATCAACCCACTCGGCAGGGTTGATGGTTTCATGCAGCCTGGTGATCAAGCTCGTGGTCCAATGGACAGGATTATAGGTACATTGGTCGAGACTGATTTAACCTAATGTATTATGTATGACCAATAAATTATATGTACGATGCAATACCAATGATTTAATGTACATGCTTATTAGGCATGTGGTGAATAATGTAATGCACGGTTATACATACAATTTATATATGTATGTATGGAATGCATGTATTTATTGATGTGACAGTGCAGACATGCACAAAATATATGACATGTATGTGATAAAATGGGTTGTTTTAGTACTGACATTGTACTGTAGTTTTATGAATGTCTTATAATATATTTCAGGGAATAGTTTATATAGAATTTCAGCTTTGGGTGCTGGTGGTGAAGTTTAGGGCTTCTTCCTTGAGTCTTAGGGAGGTGTGTCATTCTCCTTTTCTGGTTTACAAGACCAGGGTATTGTGTTATACTACAACTCTTCATTTTAGAAATCTGTTTTCAATGATAGTAGTTACTGGTATTAACACTAGGATTAAAAAAAAATATAAAATAGATGCAAGTTGTCCGATAATGTATGGATGTTCTACCGGTTGCCCTCCGATTCATGTTAGTGTTAGTAAGTCTGCTACTAACATTCAAAATAGGAGTTGGCTGAAAGGTCGGAATATCATGCTTCACTGTTTGTATGTGTGGAGTATTGGAATAAATGCCAGGGTTAGGACTGAGAGTAATAGGGCTAAGACTCCAACTAGTTTGTTAAGGATTGATAGTAGGATTGTATACGTGAATAGAAAGTACCATTCTGGCTTGATATGAGGTGGTGTATTGAGTGGGTTTCCTGGGGTGTAGTTGTCGGGGTCTCCTAACAAGTCAGGTGAGAATAGGGCTAGTATTAGTGAGGCTAGAATTAGTAGTAGGGCGCCTAGGATATCTGCTTCTGTAATAGGGGTGGAATGGGATTTTGTCTGTGTTGAATGGGATTCCTGTGGGGTTGTTGGATCCTGTTTCATGAAGAAATAGTAGGTGGACGGCTGCTAGCACTGTGATGATGAAAAGGAGAATGAAGTGGAAGGCAAAGAACCGTGTGAGTGTTGCTTTATCTACAGAAAAGCCACCTCAAATTCATTTGACAAGGGTGGTGCCAATATATGGGATTGCTGAGTAGGTTTGTGATGACTGTGCGTCTCAGAATATTTGTCCTCAAGGTAGTACGTAACTTATGAATGCGGTAGACATGACTCTAAGTAGTAGGATGATTCTAATGTTTCATGTTTCTTGAAAGGTGTAGGACCCATAGTATAGGCCACGTCCTACGTGAGTGTAGAGGCAGGTAGAGAATATGGAAGCTCCGTTTGCATGTATATATCGAATATTTCATCCATAGTTGACGTCTCGGCAGATGTGTGTTACTGATGAGAAGGCAGTTGTTGTGTCTGGTGTGTAGTGTATTGCTAGGAATAGGCCTGTTAGGATTTGTAGGATCAGGCAGATGCCTAGTAAAGAGCCAAAGTTTCATCATGACGAGATGTTTGACAGGGTTGGGAGGTCAATGAATGTGCTGTTGACGATCTTCATCAGCGGGTAGTTTTTTCGAATGTTGGTCATTGGTGTTCTTATAGTTGAATGACCATGATTATTTTTCATGTCATTGGTCATGGTTGGAGTCCATGTGAGAATAATAATGACATACATTGTATTTATTTTAAGTATTATTTTTGTGATTAGTTCTGTGGGGGTTTCTTCAAAACCTTTGCCTATTTATGGGGGTTTAGGGTTGATTGTGAGTGGTGGTGTTGGGTGTGGGATTGTGTTGAATTTTGGTGGCTCACTTTTAGGTCTGATAGTGTTTTTGATTTATATAGGGGGAATGTTAGTCGTGTTTGGTTATACAACAGCTATAGCCACTGAGCAGTATCCTGAGGTTTGAGTTTCTAATAAGGTTGTCTTGGGGGCATTTCTTTTAGGGTTAATAGTAGAGTTTTTAATGGTATTTTATATTTTGAAGGATGAGGAGGTGGGAATTGTGTTTAAGTTCAATGGGTTGGGGGACTGAGTTATTTACGATACTGGTGATTCTGGTTTTCTAAGTGAGAAGGCTATAGGGATTGCAGCCTTATATATTTATGGTACTTAGTGATTGTTACTGTTTATTGATGTTGTGGTTATTATGGAGATTACTTGGGGTAATTAAATAAGGGTATGCTAAGGGTGAGGGTGATGAGAAATGATGGGAAGTATAGTTTAATAAGGTCTTTGTGGTTTGAGATTAGCGTGGAGGATTTTAGTTGAATGAGGGATGTGGTTTTTAGTAAGATAGTTTCTAATCCGATTAAATATAGAAGAGAGGATGCTAATTTTTGGCTCATTAATAAGTTTAGATAAGGGGGTAGGTGGTGTATAATGGTGGGGGAATATCCTAGGAGAATCGAGAATTTAAAGGAGTTTGAGGGGTAGGTATATTTTA
Source organism: Aethalodelphis obliquidens (assembly GCF_003676395.1). Lineage (NCBI taxonomy): Eukaryota > Metazoa > Chordata > Mammalia > Artiodactyla > Delphinidae > Aethalodelphis > Aethalodelphis obliquidens. The sequence goes on from NW_020837980.1 coordinate 1,348,274, forward strand.
AGTTTTGTGTGTTGAGGTTAATTTTGAGTGCTAGCACGAAGCCCAGAGTTGTTACTATAAAGGCAGTTAGTTTTAAGTGCAGAGGTATGGTTATTAGGGGGATGGCTGTTGGGGGAATGTTGTTGGAGATGATGAATCCAGCAAAGATACCTCCGATTAGTAGGCGTTTGATAGAGTTAATTAGGAGGGGGTTGTTTTCATTGATAGGAGCTGAGGGGGAAAAGCGGGGTTGTCCCTGTAATGCGAAGAAGATAATGTGAGTACTATAAGATGGCTGTGAGGGAGGTGGCAGTTAGAGTTATTAATAGGGCTCAGGCCTTGGTATAAGACGTGTTGGCGGTTTCAGTGATCAGGTCTTTAGAATAAAAACCGGTGAGGAAAAGCATTCCTGTCAGTGCTAGGCATCCAATGATAAGGGCTGTTGCAGTAAAAGGTAAGGTCTTGAATATGCCTCCTATTTTTCGAATATCTTGTTTGTTGTTTAAGCTGTGGATAATAGATCCAGAGCACATGAATAGTGTGGCTTTGAAGAAAGCATGTGTGCAAACATGCAAGAAGGTTAGATAGGGCTGGTTGATGCTGATTGTTACCATCATTAGGCCTAATTGGCTTGAGGCAGAGAAAGCAATAATTTTTTTAATATCATTTTGGGTGAGAGCGCATATAGCTGTGAATAGAGTGGTAAGGGCTCCTAAGCATAACGTTATTGTTTGAATAAGTTTATTGTTTTCTGTTAGGGGGTAAAATCGGATAAGTAGGAAGACCCCTGCTATGACTATTGTGCTTCAGTGGAGTAGGGCTGATACGGTCATGGGACCTTCTATTGCTGAGGGGAGTCAGGGGTGAAGTCCAAATTGAGCTGATTTTCCGGCTGCGGCTAATACAAGTCCTGTAAGGGGGAGGTTTAAAGAGTAGGTCGAGTATAAAACTTTGTTGTACGTCTCATGCGTTTGAGTTAGATAGAAATCATGCTATTGATACAGTGAATCCGATAACCCTGATGCAGTTATATAAGATTGCTTGGAGGGCAGCTGTGTTTGCGTCTGCTCGTCCATATCATCACCCGATGAGTAGGAAAGATATGATTCCGACTCCCTCTCACCCAGTGAAAAGCTGGAAGAGATTGTTGGCAGTAACAAAGATTAGTATGGTAATGAGGAAGAGGAGTAGGTATTTGAAGAACTGATTAATGTAAGGATCTAAATGTATGTATCATATTGAGAATTCTATGATAGATCATGTAATAAACAATGCTACTAGTACATATATTATTGAGAAGTAATCTATTTTGAAGCTGAGCATTAATTTAAGGGTTTGGATGGTGCTCCAATGTCAGTTTGAAATGATTATTTCTTGGCCTGTGTGAAGGAATATTGTCATTGGGATTAGGCTTGTAATAAAAGCACATGAAACAGTATTTTTTACATATGATGGGTATTTATCACTTTTGTAGAAACTTGTGTTAGTTATTAGAATCAGGATAATTAGTACTCAACATCAAAAAAACAAACAACCTGATTAAAAATGGGAAAAGGACATGAATAGACATTTGTCCAAAGAAAACATACAGATGGCCAATAAACACATGAAAAGATGCTTAACATTGGTAATCATCAGAGCAATGCAAATTAAAACCACAATGAGATATTATTCACACCTGTTAGAATGGCTATCATCAAAAAGAACAAAAATAACAAATGTTGTCAAGGATGTGGAGAAAAGGGAACAGCGTACACTGTTGGTGGGAATGTAACTTGGTTCAGCCACTGTGGAAAACAGTATGGCAATTCCTAAATAAACTAAAACTAGAACTACCATATATACTGACTATATGTCTGAAAAAAAAAGAAAACACTAATTCCAAAGGGTACTTGCACCCCAGTGTTCATAGCAGCATTATTTACAGTTCCCAAGATATGGAAGCAAACTAAGTGTTCATCAACAGATGAATGGATAAAGAAGATGTGATATATATATAGAATGGAATACTACTCAGCCACTAAAAAGAATGAAATTTGCAGCAACATGGTTGAACTTGGAGGATATTATTTCACTGAAATAAGTCAGACAGAGAAAGACAAATACTGTATGTTATCATTTATATTTGGAATCTAAAAAATAAAACTAACTAGTGAATATAACAACAAAGAAACAGATGCACAGATATAGAGAACAATTTTGTGGTTACCAGTGGGGAAGGGTGGGGGGGAAGGGCAAAATGGGGGTAGGGGATTAAGAGGTACAAACTACTATGTATAAAATAAATAAACTACAAGGATATATTGTACAGCACAGGGTTTATAGCCAATATTTTATGATAACTATAAATAGAGTATAATCTTTCAAAATTGTGAATCACTACGTTGTACCCTTGGAATTTATATCATAAGTCAACTATACCTCAATAAAAAATAAGACAATGAACAAACATAACAGAAATAGAGTCATAGATAACAGAGAACAAACGGGTGTTTGCCAGAGGGAATGCGGGTAGGGAGAATGAAAGAAATAAGTGAGTGAGATCAAGAGGTACAAACTTCCAGCTGCACAGGAAATGAGTCATGGGTATGAAATGTACAGTGTGGGGAATATTGGCAATAACTATATAATATCTTTGGTGACATTGTAACCAGACTTATTCTGGTGATCACTTTGAAATGTATAGAAATACCGAATCACTATGTTGTGTATCAGGAACTAACATAATGTTGTAGGTCAATTATGCTTCAAAACAAACATAGAAAAAGAGATCAGATTTGTAGTTACCAGAGGCAGGGGGGTGGGAGGAGGGGGAATTGGAGGAAGGTGGTCAAAAGGTACAAACTTCCAGATACAAGGTAAATAAGTGCTAGGGATATCATTTATAACATGATAAATGTAATTAACATTTCTGTATGTAAAATAAGAAAGTTGTTTAGAGAGTAAATACTCAGTTCTCATCACAAGAATAAAAAAATTTTTTTTCTATTTCTTTAATTTTCTACCTATATGAGATGATGGATGTTCATTAAACTTATTATGATAATCACTTCATGATATATGTAAATCAAATTATTATCCTGTATACCTTAAACTTATACAGTGCTGTATGTCAATTATACTTCAATAAAACTGGAAGAAAAAGAAATCAGGGGACTTCCCTGGTGGCACAGTTGTTAAGAATCTTCCTGCCAGTGTAGGGAACACAGGTTCGAGCCCTGGTCCAGGAAGATCCCACATGCCGCAGAGTAACTAACCCCGTGTGCCACAACTACTGAATCTGCACTCTAAAGCCCAAGAGCCACAACTACTGAGCCTGTGTGCTATAACTACTGAAACCCTTGCACCCTAGAGCCTGCACACCTCAACTACTGAGCCCATGTGCCGCTACCACTGTAATGTCCATGCACTCTAAGGCTAATGTGCCACAACTACTTAGCCCACGTGGTGCAACTACTAAAGCCCATGCACCTAGAGGCCATGCTCCACAACAAGAGAAGCCACTGCAATGAGAAACCTGTGCTCCACAACGAAGAGAAGCCCCCACTCGCCACAGCTAGAGAAAGCCCATGCACAGCAACGAAGACCCAAGGCAGCCAAAAAAAAAAAAGAGAACTGTCTTGAGGGGAGCTGGTTTTAAAAAAAAAAGAAAAAAGAAAAAGAAATCAGTATGAGATGTCACCTCATGGCTGTTAGAATGACCATCATCAAAAGACAAGGGATAAGAATTTCTTGTGTGAATGTGGAGAAAAGGGAACATTTGTGCACTGTTGGTGGGAATGTAAATTGGTATAGCTCATATGGAAAACAGTATGGAGGCTCCTCAAAAAATTAAAAACAGAACTACTGTATGATCCAGCAATTCTACTTCTGGGAATATACCCAAAGAAAATGAAAACATTAGCTCAAAAATATATCTGCACCCCATGTTCATAGCAGCATTATGTACAATAGCCAAGACAGGTAAACAATCTAATGTCTACCAATGGATCAATGGATAAAGAAGTCATGATATATAGATATATACTATAGATAGATAGATAGATAGATAGATACTATATATATATATAGTATGAAATATTATTCAGCCATGAAAATGAGGAAGTCCTACCATTTGCAACAACATGGACAGATGGTGAAGGCACTATACTGAGCGAAATAAGTCAGACAGAGGAAGACAAATAGTGTATGATCTCACTTGTATGTGGAATCTTTTTATATTTTATATATTCATTATATATATATTTTATATATAAAAAAGAACAAACTCATAGAAAAAAGGAATCAGACTTGTGGTTACCATAGGCAGAGGTTCAAGGGAGAGAAACTGTAGGAAGGTGGTAGAAAGGTATAAACTTCCAGTTATAAGATAAATAGGTACTAGGATGTAATGTACAACATGATGCCTATAGTTAACACTGCTGTGTGATGTATAGGAAAGTTGTTAAGAGTATATCCTATGAGTTCTCATTACAAAAAGAAAATATTCCCCTTTCTCTTTTTTTTTCTTTCTTTTCTTTTATTGTATCTTTATGAGAAGATGGATATTCACTAAACCTATTGTAGTAATCATATTACAATATATGTAAATCAAACTATCATGCTCTATGCCTAAAACTTATACAGTGATGTATGTCAATTATTTCTCAATAAAACTGGAAAAAATTACAATCATTTAGCTTTGTAAGAAATGGCAGAATGTAGCCTTAATAATGGTCTTCAGACTTGAAATGTTTTTGCCAAAACAGTAACAATTTTGAATCTCTCTTGGGTACAGAACAAGAAATGTTTTTGAATGCTCAGTGTTAGCAAATACACCTGCTACTTTTCCTTATGACCCTTTACACAAAATAGTCTGATGTTCTTATCTGTAGTTTTCTTGGTCTGTATATTAACTGATGCTTATTGGCCTTCTCAATGTAAGGATATTCATGAAGAAAAAGTGATTTCTAATCTGCTTCCCCCTTATACTACTGTATTATGGAATACAAAAGATAATGATAAGGAATGTTGGTGTGTGAGCTCCATGCTGAAAGCCTGCATTTTGACAGCCACAAAGAACCTTGTTAAAGGCTATTTCTAGCACTAAAAAGAAAACTCAGGCTGAGACCTCCCATAGAAGACCTTCTCTCTTGACTTATGAGAGGACTGACTGGGCCACACCCCAACAGGGGGCTTGAGAAAACTTTTGTCTTTTTACTCAGGATCATGAAGAGAAAGAGTCCACACGGCTGCCATATTAGAAGAGAAGAAAAAGGAATGCTTCCGTTGATGACTTGTATGTCTCTTTACAGGCATACATGTCATCAAGACTGCCCACAGCCCTCATAGATTGGAGGGGAAAAGCAGTCTCTGGTCAAATGTGGCTGCATAAGATAATAAAGTGCATAAAATAATAGAGTCCATAAAATGTGTCAGTCTTTCACCAAAAGTGTAATGCACATTATTGCTTCCAGTCCTGTCAATAAAACCTCAGGAAGTAGAACCTACTCCCACTTTATTACGGGTGAGAAAGCTGAAACTCAAAATGGCTAAGTAACTTAAAGTCACAGCCAGAAAGAATTTAAGCTGAGATTTAAGAACATGATTGTCTTCTTAACCACACTATATGGCTCCCCTGATTCACAGGGACTCTAATCAGAACACTCTGCCAGGAAAGCTGCTAGAGCAGGACACAGGCTACAGGGTCAGCATGCACCAGCTCTCATGGAAAGGAAGCACAAGGTTACCTTGACTTCCAACAGCAAAGCAGAGATTAAAAAGTAAGTATTGAGCTTCCCCTGGCCTGAGGCCCCTGCAAAATTCAAACCCTGTGTTAGCAGGCCAGAGTGAAGAATTAAAGCCCCTAGGACTAGGATCATGGATAAGAAATCAGCATGCAGCAGCCTAAGTTAAGTATTGTGGAGTGAAATGTCCAGGCTGACATAAGGCTTAAGCCAATTCTGAAAAAACAGGAATAGAATTGAGTTTAGACCTGTTTGGATCAGCATCACAGACTCTTTAAAAATAGAGGGTATCCACAGAAGAGTAACATTGGTCAGGACTGACTCACTACCCCAAGGACAGGGCCTTTCTGTCCTATGCTCTCACTTTAAGTTGTTATATGTGGGTGAATACAGCCAAGTCAGTGTGTTTAGCTATCAAATCAAGGCAAGGTTCTGTGTATTCCCTTAAGAGAAGAAGATTTGGTCTTCTGCAGAGCCTTCTTAGTTCTAATGGAGCTGATGTAAACATAAAAGAGATGACATTTATAATAATCTGCACCATTTGGAGTAAAGGTACAAATATTGCAAATTAACATATATTATATGCAAACCCAAATGCAAGAGCACCAGTTTTCTTACCCAACAGTTTTTTTTTTAACATCTTTATTTGTTTACAATCTCGTGTTAGTTTCTGCTGTAGAACAAAGTGAATCAGCTATACGTATACGTATATCCCCTTATCCCCTCCCTCTTGCGTCTCCCTCCCACCCTCCCTATCCCACCCCTTTAGGTGGTCACAAAGCCCGAGCTGATCTCCCTGTGCTATGCAGCTTCTTCCCAAGAGCTATCTTTTTTACATTTGGTAGTGTATATATTTCAATGCTACTCTCTCACTTCGTCCCAGCTTACACTTCCCCTTCCCTGTGTCCTTAAGTCCATTCCCTACGACTGCATCTTTATTCCCATCATGCCCTTAGGCTCGTCAGAACTTTTTTTTTTTTTTCTGGATTCCATATATATGTGTTAGCCTACAGTACTTGTTTTTCTCTTTATGACTTACTTCACTCTGTATGACAGACTCTAGGTCCATCCACCTCACTACAAATAACTCAATTTCGTTTCTTTTTTATTTTTAACATCTTTATTGGAGTATAATTGCTTTACAATGGTGTGTTAGTTTCTGTTGTATAACAAAGTGAATCAATTATACATATACATATGTCCCCATATCTCTTCCTTCTTGCATCTCCCTCCCTCCCACACTCCCTATCCCACCCCTCTGGTGTCACAAAGCACCGAGCTGATCTCCCTGTGTTATGCGGCGGCTTCCCACTAGCTATCTATTTTACATTTGGTAGTGTATATATGTCCATGCCACTGTCTCACTTTGTGCCAGCTTACTCTTCCCCCTCCCCGTATCCTCAAGTCCATTCTCTAGTAGGTCTGCATCTTTATTCCCATCTTGCCCCTAGGTTCTTCTGACCACTGTTTTTTCTTTTTCCTTTTTTTAGATTCCATATATATGTGTTAGCATACGGTATTTGTTTTTCTCTTTCGGACTTACTTCACTCTGTAGGACAATCTCTAGGTCCATCCACCTCACTACAAATAACTCAGTTTCGTTCCTTTTTATGGCTGAGTAATATTCCATTTTATATATGTGCCACATCTTCTTTCTCCATTCATCTGTCGATGGACACTTAGGTTGCTTCCATGTCCTGGCTATTGTAAATAGTGCTGCAATGAATATTGTGGTACATGTCTCTTTTTGAATTATGGTTTTATCAGGGTATATGCCCAGTAGTGGGATTGCTGGGTCATATGGTAGTTCTATTTTTAGTTTTTTAAGGAACTTCCATACTGTTCTCCATAGTGGCTATATCAATTTACATTCCCACCAACAGTGCAAGGGAGTTCCCTTTTTGCCACACCCTCTCCAGCATCTACTGTTGTAGAATTTTTGATGATGGCCATTCTGACTGGTGTGAGGTGACACCTCATTGTACTTTTGACTTTCATTTCTCTAATGATTAGTGAGGTTGAGCGTCCTTTCACGTGTTTGTTGGCAATCTGTATATCTTCTTAGAGAAATGTCTATTTAGGTCTTCTGCCCATTTTTGGATTGGGGTGTGTGTTTTTTTGATATTGGCTGCATGAGCTGCTTGTATATTTTGGAGATTAATCCTTTGTCAGTTGCTTTGTTTGCAAATATTTTCTCCCATTCTGAGAGTTGTCTTTTTGTCTTGTTTATGGTTTCCTTTGCTGTGCAAAAGCTTTTAAGTTTCATTAGGTCCCATTTGTTTATTTTTGGTTTTAATTCCATTTCTCTAGGAGGTGGCTCAAAAGGGATCTTGCTGTGATTTATGTCATAGAGTTTTCTGCCTATGTTTTCCTCTAAGAGTTTTATAGTGTTTGGGCTTACACTTAGATTTTTTTTTTTGTGGTACGCGGGCCTCTCACTGCTGTGGCCTCTCCCGCTGCGGAGCACAGGCTCCGGACACGCAGGCTCAGCAGCCACGGCTCACGGGCCCAGCCACTTCGTGGCATGTGGGATCTCCCCAGACTGGGGCACGAACCCGAGTCCCCCGCATCGGCAGGCGGACTGTCAACCACTGCGCCACCAGGGATGCCCACATTTAGATCTTTAACCCATTTTGGGTTTATTTTTGTACACAGTGTTAGGGAGTGTTCTAATTTCATTCTTTCACATGTAGCTGTCCAGTTCTCACAGCACCACTTGAAGAGGCTGTCTTTTCTCAACTGTATACTCTTGCCCCCTTTGACAAAGATAAGGTGACCATATGTGTGTGGGTTCATCTCTGGGCTTTCTATCCTGTTCCACTGATCTATATTTCTGTTTTTGTGCCAGTACCATACTGTCTTGATTACTGTAGCTTTGTAGTATAGTCTGAAGTCTGGGAGCCTGATTCCTCCAGCTCCGTTTTTCGTTCTCAAGACAGCTTTGGCTATTCGGGGTCTTTTGTGTTTCCATAGAAACTGTGAAATTTTCGTTCTAGTTCTGTGAAAAATGCCATTACTAGTTTGATAGGGATAGCATTGAATTTGCTTTTGGTAGTATAGTCATTTTCACAATGTTGATTTTTCCAATCCAAGAACATGGTATATCACTCCATATATTTGTGTCATCTTTAATTTCTTTCATCAGTGTGTTACAGTTTTCTGCATACAGGTCTTTTGTCTCCTTATGTAGGATTATTCCTAAGTGTTTTATTCTTTTAGTTTCAGTGGTAAATGGGAGTGTTTCCTTAATTTCTCTTTCAGAATTTTCATCATTAGTGTATAGGAATGCAAGAGATTTCTGTGCATTAATTTTGTATCCTGCTACTTTACCAAATTCATTGATTAGCTCTAGTAGTTTTCTGGTAGCATCTTTAGGATTCTCTATGTATGGTATCAGTCATCTGCAAACAATGACAGTTTTACTTCTTCTTTTCTGATTTGTTTTCCTTTTATTTATTTTACTTGCCTGATTGCTGTGGCTAAAAATCCCAAAACTATGTTGAATAATAGTGGTGAGAGTGGGCAACCCTGTCTTGTTCCTGATCTTAGAGGAAATGGTTTAAGTTTTTCACCATTGAGAACGACGTTGGCTGTGGGTCTGTCATATATGGCTTTTAATATGTTGATGTATGTTCCTTCTATGCCTACTTTCTATAGAGAGTTTTTATCATAAATGGGTGTTGAATTTTGTCAAAAGCTTTTTCTCATCTATTGAGATTATCATATGGTTTTTGTCCTTCAAGTTGTTAATATGATGTATCACATTGATTAATTTGCATATACTGAAGAATCTTTGCATCCCTGGAATAAACCCAACTTGATCATGGTGTATGATACTTTTAATGTGCTATTGGATTCTGTTTGGTAGTATTTTGTTGAGGATTTTTGCATCTACGTTCTTCAGTGATATTGGCCTGTAGTTTTCTTTTCTTGTGACACCTCTGTCTGGTTTTGGTATCAGGGTGATGGTGGCCTCGTAGAATGAGTTTGAGAGTGTTCCTCCCTCTGCTATATTTTGGAAGAGCTTGAGAAGGATAGGTGTTAGCTCTTCTCTAAATGTTTGATACAATTCGTCTGTGAAGCCATCTGGTCCTGGACTATTGTTTGTTGGAATGTGATTTTTAATCACAGTTTCAATTTCATTGCTTGTGATTGGTCTGTTTATATTTCCTATTTCTTCCTGGTTCAGTCTCAGAAGGTTGTGCTTTTCTAAGAATTTATCCATTTCTTCCAGGTTGTCCATTTTATTGGCATATAGTTGCTTGTAGTAATCTCTCATGATCCTTTGTATTTCTTCATTGTCAGTTGCTACTTCTCCTTTTTCATTTCTAATTTTGTTGCTTTGAGTCTTTTCCCATTTTTTTCTTGATGAGTCTGGCTAATGGTTTATCAATTTTGCTTATCTTCTCAAAGAACCAGCTTTCAGTTTTATTGATCTTTGCTATTGTTTCCTTCATTTCTTTTTCATTTATTTCTGATCTGATCTTTATGATTTCTTTCCTTCTGCTAACTTTGGGGGGTTTTTTGTTCTTTTTTCTCTAATTGCTTTAGGTGTAAGGTTAGATTGTTTATTTGAGATTCTTCTTGTTTCTTGAGGTAGGCTTGTATTCCTATAAACTTCCCTCTTAGAACTCCTTTTACTGCATCCCACAGGTTTTGGATCATTGTGTTTTCATTGTCATTTGTCTCTAGGTATTTTTTGATTTCCTCTTTGAATTCTTCAGTGATCTCTTGGTTATTTAGTAGTGTATTGCTTAACCTACATTTGTTTCTATTTTTTACAGTTTTTTCCTGTAACTGATAGCTAGTCTCATAGAATTGTGGTCAGAAAAAATATTTGATAATGGTTTCAATTTTCTTAAATTAACCAACACTTGATTTGTGACCCAAGATATGATCTATCTTGGAGAATGTTCCATGAGCACGTGATAAGAAAGTGTATTCTGTTGTTTTTCGATGGAATATTCTATAAATATCAATTAAGTTCATCTTGTCTAATGTGTCATTTAAAGCTTGTGTTTCCTTATTTATTTTCATTTTGGATGATCTGTGCATTGGTGAAAGGGGTGTGTTGAAGTTCCCTAGTGTTATTGTGTTACTGTTGATTTCCCCTTTTATGGCTGTTATCATTTGCCTTATGTATTGAGGTGCTCTTATGTTGGGTGCATAAATATTTACAATTGTCATATCTTTTTCTTGGATTGATAATTATGTAGTGTCCTTCTGTGTCTCTTGTAATAGTCTTTATTTTAAAGTCTATTTTGTCTGATATAAGAATTGCTACTCCAGCTTTCTTTTGATTTCCATTTGCATGGAATATCTTTTTCCATCACCTCACTTTCAGTCTGTATGTGTCCTTAGGTGTGAAGTGGGTCTCTTGAAGATAGCATATATATGGGTCTTGTTTTCGTATGTATTCAGCCAGTCTATGTCTTTTGGTTGGAGCATTTAATCCATTTATATTTAAGGTAATTATCGATATGTATGCTCCTACTACCATTTTCTTAATTGTTTTGGGTTTGTTATTGTATATCTTTTCCTTCTCTTTGTTTCCTGCCTAGAGAAGTTCCTTTAGCATTTGTTTTAAAGCTGGTTTGGTGGTGCTGAATTCTCTTAACTTTTGCTTGTCCGTAAAACTTTTAATTTCTCCTTCAAATCTGAATGAGATCCTTGCTGGGTGGAGTAATCTTGGTTGTAGGTTTTTCCCTTTCATCACTTTAAATATGTCCTGCCACTCCCTTCAGGGTTGCAGAGTTTCTGCTGAAAGATCTGCTGTTAACCTAATGGGGATTCCCTTGTATGTTATTTGCTGCTTTTCCCTTGCTGCTTTTAATATTTTTTCTTCATTTTTAATTTTTGATAGTTTGATTAATACGTGTCCAGGTGTGTTTCTCCTTGGCTTTATCCTGTATGGGACTCTGTGCTTCCTGGACTTGATTGACTATTTCCTTTCCTATGTTAGGGATGTTTTCAACTATAATCTCTTCAAATATTTTCTCAGTCCCTTTCTTTTTCTCTTCTTCTTCTGGGACCCCTATAATTTGAATGTTGGTGTGTTTAATGTTTTCCCAGAGGTCTCTGAGACTGTCCTCGATTCTTTTTATTCTTTTTTCTTTATTCTTCTCTGCAGTAGTTATTTCCACTCTTTTATCTTCCAGGTCACTTATCCATTCTTCTGCATCAGTTATTCTGCTATTGATTCCTTCTAGAGAATTTTCAGTTTCATTTATTGTGTTGTTCATCATTGTTTGCTGTTTAGTTCTCCTAGGTCCTTGTTAAACATTTCTTGTATTTTTTCCATTCTATTTCCAAGATTTTGGATCATCTTTATTATCATTACTCTGAATTCTTTCTCAGGTAGACTGCCTATTTCCTCTTCATTTGTTTGGTCTGGTGCATTTTTACCTTGTTCCTTCAACTACTGCGTATTTCTCTGTCTTCTCTTTTTGTTTAACTTACTGTGTTTGGGGTCTCCTTTTTGCAGGCTGTAGGTTCGTAGTTCCTATTGTTTTTGGTGTCTGTCCCCAGTGGGTGAGGTTAGTTCAGTGGCTTGTGTATGTTTCCTGGTGGAGGGGACTGTGCCTGTGTTCTGGTGGGTGGGGCTGGATCTTGTCTTTCTAGTGGGCAGGGCCGTGTCCGGTGGTGTGTTTTGGAGTATCTGTGAACTTAGTATGATTTTATGCAGCCTCTCTGCTAATGGAGGGGGGTTGTGTTCCTGTCTTGCTAGTTGTTTGGCATAGGGTGTCCAGCACTGGAGCTTGCTGACCACGGGTTGGAGTTGGGTGTTAGCATTGAGGCGGAGATATCTGGGAGAACTCTCATCGTTTGATATTATGTAGGGCTGGGAAGTCTTTGGTGGTCCAATGTCCTGAACTTGGCTGTCCTACCTCAGAGGCTCAGGCTTGACGCCAGGCCGGAGCACCAAGACCCTGTCAGCCACACAGCAACAACAACTCTGTCAACTGTCTTCATCCACCAAATGAGCAATGCCAATGTGGGACCCAGGACCACTCACTCAGTGCAAGAATCCCAGGTTCAGGCAGGGGACAGGCAGAGTGCAGGTAATATCTGGATATTGCTTGATATCACTCCTTCATTCATTCAGTCAGTATTTGTTGAGAACAAACTGTTGGATGCTTTTCTAGGACATTTACAGGCTGTTCTCAGTGGATTTACCTTCTTTGCTGAGCTTCAAAGCTTCCACGATCTTGGCAGCTGGGAAGTGAAAGGCAGAGGGAGGGAATGCAGGGCAGGAGCAACTCCTGGCCCTGTGCCCACAGGGGTGGTTGCCTGAGGGACCCTCCTGCCCAATAGTTGCAACCACCGTCCACTCTTTAGCCTTTGTATATTTTCAGTTCAGAGCTCTGGACATACTGTTGCCATCTTCCCTGCCAATAGGACTTCGTTTACACCCTAAATGTTTTCAACTGGAGAGAACACTGAACTATATCTTTGCTCAGTAGGGTGACTTCATTTGAGGCATTAACAGGAATATCTTTTTATCCAAAGAAGCACACCTGGAAGCTTTGTTCTTCATCTGAACAAACAAGTCCTATGAAAATGACTTATTCTTGCTTTTTGGTTTATAAAACCTAACATTACTCTTCTATCTTAAAGTGAATATATTTTGAAGCCAAAGCCATTGCAGTTAGTATGATGCAAGTTTATAGGCTTAGGGTGAAGTTTAGATGGAAGGCTCACTTCTGTCATCTCACTGTGCCCAGGCCAGGACAAGGAAGCAATAAACCCATAAATTCATTTGTCTAATAGGAGCTGATTTTGAATTTATTATTGAGAATAATCATAATGCTTTAGTCTTAAAAATTATATATTTCACATTTCCACCACATATACTGCTTTATGTGATTTTACAAAGGTTAATTGGAGGTTAATTGAATCAACAAATGAATACGTGAGTTCCTCCTAACTATAAAGCACAATACCCAGTATTATTAAGGACACATTATTCACTCTCATATTCCTGGTAAAAATTGCCAATACCTATAAAACTTAAAATTACATATCTTTTGATCAGCAATTGAATTCCTAGGAATTCATACTACAGATGCATTAGTACATATATCAAATAGCATGTGTAAGATGATTCATGCAGCAGGATTTGATTCATGCAGCAGGATTTGTACTAGCTAAAGACTAGTGCTATTGATCATCAGTAAGTATTGGTTAAACAAATTAAACAAAAGACAAGACATGGAAGCAACCTAAGTGTCTATCAATAGATGAATGGATAAAGAAAATGTGGTATATATACAAAATAGGATATTATTCAGCCATAAGAAAAAGAATGAGGGACTTCCCTGGTGGTCCAGTGGTTAAGACTCCATGCTTCCACTGCAGGGAGCATAGGTTCGATCCCTGGTCAGGTAACTAAGATCCCACATGACACACAGTGCGGCCAAATAAAAAAATAATAACAGTAATAAAATAAAATAAATAAGTCATGGGAATGTAATGTTCAGCAAATGACTATAGTTAATAATACTGTATTGTGGGGACTTCCCTGGTGGTCCAGTGGTAAAGAATCCACCTTCCAATGCAGGGGATGCAGGTTCAATCCCTGGTCAGGGAACTAGATCCCACATGCCGTGGGGCAACTAAGCCTGAGCACCACAACTGCTGAGCTCGCGCACCTCAACAAGAAAGCTCATGTGCCACTAACTGCAGAGCCCACGTGCCCTGAAGCCCATGCACCACAGCTAGAGAGAAGCCCACGCACTGAAACAAAAAAGATCCCACGTGCCTCAACAAGGATCCCACATGCCTCAACTAAGACCTGGTGCAGCCAAAAAAAAAGAAAATAAATAAATAACATTTAAAAAAGAAAAAAGAAAAACTATCACAAACAATTTTTTTAATTAAAAAAAATACTGTATTGCTTATTTGAAATTTGCTAAGTAAGTAGATCTTGAGTTCTCATCACAAGAAAAAAACTTTGTAACTATGGTGACGGATGCTAACTAAACTTATTGTGGTAATAATTTCACAATATACAAATATCAAAACATTATGTGTATACCTGAAACTAATATAAAGTTATATGTCAATTATATTTCAACTAAAACAGAAAATAAATAAATAAAGTTACAGCTTTTCATGAGATTATAAAAAAGAATGAGGGTGCTCTTCCCGTACTGACTAGTAACTTTGCCAAGATATAATGTTAAATAAGAAAGAAAGATGCAGAACAGTCTGTATAGCATGTCATTATTAGTGTTATATATGATGTATTTGAAAAGATACAAAAGAAACTTAAAGCAATGGTTGTCTTCTGGAAGAAAACTGGACCTATCTAAATGCCTCAAATTTGATCCATAGGCTTTTTTTTTTTTTTTTTTTGCAGTACGCGGGCCTCTTGCTGTTGTGGCCTCTCCCGTTGCGGAGCACAGGCTCCGGACACGCAGGCCCAGCGGCCATGGCTCACGGGCCCAGCTGCTCCGTGGCATGTGGGATTCTCCCAGACCGGGGCACGAACCCGTGTCCCCTGCATCAGCAGGCGGACTCCCAACCACTGTGCCACCAGGGAAGCCCTGATCCATAGGCTTTTGATGTTGATCCTGGGATATGATGGCCAAATGGCTGAGGTCATAGGTCTCATTATGTATTAAAGATTTACCTTTCTCATTCTCAGAGTTCCTGGTACATGCCTCTTCCCTTGGGTGGATTCTTGGCGTTTCTCTCAGCATGGTCCCCAAACACCAGTCTTCACTTCCACCCCAAGCAAAGAAACCGAGACTGACTCCTGCCTCCAGGCCAGAGGAAACGTCTGCTTCTCTGAACTTGCTGAAGGAAGAAAAAGAACTGCAAGAAGCAATTGAACGTATTGATGAAGTACAAAATGAAACAGACAGACTTAACGAACAAGCTAGTGAGGAGATTTTGAAAGTAGAACAGTAATATAACACACTCTACCAACCATTTTTTCAGAAGAGGTCAAAATTGATTGGCAAAATCCCAAATTTGGGGGTAATGACATTTGTTAACCATCCACAAGTGTCTGCACTGCTTGGGAAGGAGGATAAAGTTTAAAATGACTCTTTTAAAAAAAATTCTCTCCTAGTGAAAAAATTAAAAATAATAGTTATGTTTCTAGTGAAAAGTAATTGATGTCTTATTTCTATTCATGCCTCTTTAATATTTTTTACATGTGGGAAATCCCAATTTACTTTCCAATGTTCCAGCCAATTGGCAATTTAACCAGTCTTTGAATGGCTTCCAGGTCCTTTCCATCTTGTGCTGAATCCCAGTGGTGTCTAAAAGAAATCATTCCCTTCTTGCTTGCATGTGCATCCTGTCAATTTTTCTGGGAACAATATTTTGTAAAACCAATGTAAGTGCAGGAATTCCTTGGCTGTCCAGTGGTTAGGACTCCATGCTTTCACTGCCAAGGGCCCGGGTTCAATCCCTGGTCAGGGAACTAAGATTCTGCAAGCGATGGGGCGTGGTCAAAACAAAATTCAATGTAAATACATGTCTTTAAATGTTAAAATGTGATGGAAAACAGACTGCCTGAGAGAAAATAAGACTGCAAATAAGACATACAGATGGCCAACAAACACATGAAAGGATGCTCAACGTCACTAATCATTAGAGAAATGAAAATCAAAACTACAATGAGGTATCACTTCACACCAGTCAGAATGGCCATCATCAAAATATCTACAAACAATAAATGCTGGAGAGGGTATGGAGAAAAGCGAACACTCTTGCACTGTTGGTGGGAATGTAAATTGATACGGCCACTATGGAGAACAGTATGGAAGTTCCTTAAAAAACTAAAAATAGAACTACCATACGACCCAGCAATCCCACTACTGGGCATATACCCCGAAAAAACCATAATTCAAAAAGAGTCATGTACCACAATGTTCACTGCAGCTCTATTCACAATAGCCAGGACATGGAAGCAACCTAAGTGTCCATCGACAGAGGAATGGATAAAGATGTGGCCCATATATACAATGGAATATTACTCAGCCATAAAAGGAAATGAAATTGAGTTATTTGTAGTGAGGTGGATAGACCTAGAGTCAGTCATACAGAGTGAAGTAAGTCAGAAAGAGGAAAACAAATAACGTATGCTAATACATATATATGGAATCTAAAAATATGTATAAATAAAAAGGTTATGAAGAACCTAGGAGCAGGACAGGAATAAAGATGCAGGCATAAAGAATGGACTTGAGGACATGGGGAGGGGGAAGGGTAAGCTGGGACGAAGTGAAAGAGTGGCATGGACTTATATATACTACCAAATGTAAAATAGATAGCTAGTGGGAAGCAGCCACATAGCACAGGGAGGTCAGCTCAGTGCTTTGTGACCACCTAGAGGGGTGGGATAGGAAGGGTGGGAGGGAAATGCAAGAGGGAGGAGATATGGGAACATATGTATATGTATAGCTGACTCACTTTG
The DNA here is from genome assembly GCF_003676395.1 of Aethalodelphis obliquidens. Classification (NCBI taxonomy): domain Eukaryota; kingdom Metazoa; phylum Chordata; class Mammalia; order Artiodactyla; family Delphinidae; genus Aethalodelphis; species Aethalodelphis obliquidens. Next base: position 1,365,410 of record NW_020837980.1, read on the forward strand.
TTATAAAGCAGAAACTAACACACCACTGTAAAGCAATTATACTCCAATAAAGAAAAAAGTAGACTGCTAATAAGAAGAGTGAGCAAAAGAAGTCAAAAAAGAATGAGAAAAATCAAGGATTAAGTTAGTTAAGGCTTGAAGTAAGAAGGATTACATGTATGCCTTAAGAAACTAAAATGCCATTAAAAACTACTATGTGTGGTAAATTTAAAATTGTTTTTTATCCTAAGAAACTTAGTGTCATCCTGGTGGTGATTTGGGATCCAAGACCTGCAGGGAAAAGATCAAAGGGAAAAGAATTATAATCTTGACATTTTAGACTCAAAGGAAGAGCCATCTTCAGTGCCTGAGGAGCCACAAAAGAAATTTGGTAGAAGAACAGAGATTATGTTCTAATAATTCCTCTCGCATTTTATGATTCAATCAAAAATATTTATAGAGGCACTTCTACTTCCACCAAGATGAAGCAACTGGTAGCAGACTTGTCTTTCCACTGTAAACAACTAGAAAACTAAACAAAAATATGTGAAACAACTGGCTTTAGACCTGAGACAACAGACACTCCAGGACTTTGATCACTGAGAGAAGAGAATAAAATGAAGCAAGCCCTACAATCACCTCTGCTTTCTGCCTGTATACATTTTCCAGTCCACAGCATAGTGAGGGGGGTCCAACCAGAGAACAGCAGTTGTCACCAGGTAAAGAGAGAAAATTATTCAGGAAAGTTGAGAAAATATCATCATCAGTTGAGCAGTGAGAAAATGGAAATGTATAAAAGTTTGTGAATCATTTTGCTTTTATTTAACAAATTATAGCAGAAATTACAAATACATACATAGATGTATTGCAATAACAATGTCATTTTTGCTCATGGTGAATTCTAACATGCTTTCTGGAATGAGAGGTAAAAGCAAAGGTCATGTGGTTTTCATGCATGTGAATGTCACCCATTATGTATGTTGTGGAAAATTGTTCTAAAAATTATTTTAACGACTACAAAATATATCATCTTACAGATATATAGTAACAGTGATGTCTAAGAACAGGGCTTTGATTAGGTCATGAGGGCCTGTCCTCTGCTTTGAGAGTCCAAAGAAAGTGTGTGAAAGTCAGACACATATTAGTAATATCAATAACAATAACTATAGGAATAACACAACTGTCATTTATCAACTTTTATTATGTACACTTATACAAGGTGGCATTTAATCTCCGTGACAACCCTGTGAGGTACATTAGCATCACTATTAATATTTTACAGTAAGGAAACTGAGACTTCTAAAGGTTAAGTGACTTGCCTATGATCATTGTAGAAGATCTGATCCCAAATCTGATTCCAGAGGTTATACTTAGCCATTACACAGACTGCCTATCAAATCATGATAGGATGGCTGCTTAGGGAGCATGAAACTAGAACCAGGAGAGTGAAGTGAGTCAAATGAGAATTGAGATGTCAGTCAATATTCAGTGCAGGAAACAAACAACCCCAGGTATTTAAGACAAGGGATTTAATAAGGAATCATGACTGTTGGAAGGAACAAAGAGGTAGGAGTAAAGGGGCTGCCACTGGAGCTTCTGGTTCAGTAATAGGGGGATCAGAAAGCTGGAACCAGCAAACCATAGCTGCTTCTACTACTTCCGTAACTGCCTCTCAGCACTAGACACCAGAACACTGAGTCTGGCCCCTACAGTCACGCTTTTCACCTCTTGACACATTTCCATGGCTTGTTTGCCAGCAGAAACAGCATCAGAAAGATGGCTTCAAAGAATAGACAATGGGGAAAGGATAATCTCTTTAATAAATGGTATTGGGAAAACTGGACAGCCACATGCACAAGAACTAAACTGGACCACTATCTTACACCATACACAAAAATCAACTTAAAATGGATTAAAGACTTTTTTATGAATTAAAGCTCTATAAGGACAAGAGTCATCTGTCTTCCCCTCTGTTAAGTTCTCATGAACCTAATACAGGTCTAATACATATCTCTTGAGTGAAAAACTACTTAAAAATCTTATATGTTCTTTGTTGTCAGAAAGATCTGGATTCAAGTACTGATGTCTCTTCATCTGTGAACTAAATACAAATAATGAAATTTCTCTCAAGAGTTTTTGGTGAGAATTAAAAAATGCATGTAAAGCACTTACCACAAGGCCTAGTACATAGCATTCAATGTTTGTTGTTATTATTGGTATATCATTATTATTATTCCTGCCCCTTTTACCTAACTCTACATTATGGATCAACTTGCCAGTCATCATCATGGATGTATTCCAAGTCAGAAGGCTATACCTCCCTGTCTTCCCTGGACAGTGGCTGAGTGAGCATTACCAAGGCTCTCCTTGTGGATCTTTTACTCTGTGCTCGCAAGGCTGCCCAATCGCTCATCTGAGTAGTACTGTAGGCTTATTTATATAGAGATATGCTTTAAATCTTCTATATCTTTAGTTTTATAAGATCAACTCCTGCTGCCTTATAAGTCAGTCAGTCACTTCAAACACCAAAACATTTTATATGAGGAAAATATGGCTTTAAACTACAGTTCTTTAATAACTGGTGAGCCTGAGCATTTTCTAAAATTATTTTATTGGCCACTGGGCTTTCTGTGTATGTGTGCTGTGATTTCCTTATTCATTTACCTATTAAGAGTATTAGCCTTCTTCTCATTAATTACTAAGCACTCTTTACATATCTGAGATATGTTTAATAAGTTAGATGTTTCTTGTATGCATTATATTTTTATTTTTATCATTGTATTTTTTTACAAACATAAATTCTTAACCTCTTCATGTATGTTCCCACCATTATTTTTAATCTTAGAGAATTCTTTCCCACCTTAATATGAAATATGTATACTTTTTTTTTGTTTGCAGTACGCATGGCATGCAGGATTTTAGTTCCCCGACAAAGGATCAAACCCATGCCCCCTGCAGAGGAAGCGCAGAGTCTTAACCACTGGACCTCCAGGGAAGTCCCAAAATAGGTATACTTTTGTTTCTGATTTTACTTAATATTTTATAACCATAATTTTAGTGGCTACAAAACATACCAGTAGGGTTTATGCTGTAATATAATTAATATAATTAATCAGTCCTCCATCTTTAGATATTTCATTTTCTCCCAACAGTTCACTATTAAAATAATAACCTGATTCAATCCTTGTGCCCATCCTCCTGTATTCCATATGATCAAGACCAAAATACATAAACATTCCATTATTCTTTAATATTTATTTATTTATTTATTTGGCCTTGCCGGATCTTAGTTGTGGCACACGGGATCTTCATGGCCATATGCGGGATCTTCTTTGCAGCATGTGGGACCTTTTTTTAGTTGTGGCATGCAAACTCTTAGTTGCAGTCTGTGGGATCTAGTTCCCTGACCAGGGATTGAACCCTGGTCCCCTGTTGGGAGCACAGAGTCTTAGTCACTGGACTGCCAGGGAAGTCCCTCATTATTCTTTATACATGTTGCCATTTCAGTACTGTAGGACTAACCTACTAACCAGTTCTGTATGCCCATTCACCCTACCATTTTTTTTTTTTTTTGTGGTATGTGGGCCTCTCACTGTTGTGGCCTCTCCCGTTGTGGAGCACAGGCTCTGGACACGCAGGCTCAGCGGCCATGGCTCACGGGCCCAGCCGCTCTGCGGCATGTGGGATCTTCCTGGACTGGGGCACGAACCCGTGTCCCCTGCATCGGCAGGCGGACTCTCAACCACTGCACCACCAGGGAAGCCCCACCCTACTATTTTGACTATTAAAAACTCATATTAATATGGAGAATAAATTCATATCCAAGAATCCTCCAAAAAATATATTAAAAACTCCTAATAAAATAAATTTGGATTAACTGTTTTCCAGGGTAGAAACTTTAGATAGAAATACCATATAATTTATTGTCAAAACAGCACACTTTTGAGAGTAAAAGGGACATATTAAGAATTAGTCTGAGGTGGCCAAGATGGCAGAGTAGGAAGACCTCCTCCTATGGGCACCCCAAAATTACAACTATTTACAGAGCACGTATCAATGAGAACAACCTAAAGACTAGCAGGAACAAAATTTCCACACCTAAACACATAAAGAAGGAACCACAACAAGACAGGTAGGAAGGGCAGAGACATGGTATAGTTAAGACCCACACCCTCAGGGTAAGTGACTTACAAACGAGAGGATAATCACAAGTGCATACGTTCTCCCTAAGGTGCAAGGGGTTCAGACTCCATATCAGGCTCCCCAACCTGGGGGTTTTGCACCAGGAGGATGAGCCCCCTGGGAAAGCTGGCTTTGAAGGCTGGAAGGTGGGGTGGGGGGCGCTAGATACAGGAGAGCTGGAGGGCTATAGAAAACAGAGACTCCTTTTTTTTTCAATTTTTATTGGAGTATAGTTGATTTACAATGTTGTGTTAGTTTCAGGTGTACAGCAAAGTGAACCAGTTGCACATACACATATATCCACTCTCTCTCTTTTTCCTTTTTTTTTAGATTCTTTTCCCACATAGGCCATTACAGAGTATTGAGTAGAGTTCCCTGTGCTATCAGAGACTCCACTCTTAAAGGCACACACAAAACCTCACATGAAATTCTCACACACTCAAGACCCAGCACAGAGGGAATAATTTGAAAAAGGATTAGATGATAGTTGATTAGATGATACAGAGGAACAGATCAGCAAACTGGAAGACAGAGTTGTGGAACTCATCCAAGCTGATGAGAAAAACTAAAAAAGATTTTTTAAAAAATAAGAACATGGGGCTTCCCTGGTGGCGCGGTGGTTGGGGGTCCACCTGCCGATGCAGGGGACACTGGTTCGTGCCCCGGTCCGGGAAGATCCCACATGCCGTGGAGCGGCTGGGCCCGTGAGCCATGGCCACTGAGCCTGCGTGTCTGGAGCCTGTGCTCCGCAACGGGAGAGGCCACAGCAGTGAGAGGCCCGCATAACGCAAAAAAATAAAAAAAAATAAGGACAGTTTAAGAGACCTCTGGGACAACATCAAGCATACTAATATTCACATTGTAAGGGTCAGAAGGAGAAGAGAAAAAGGGGCAGATAACTTACTTTAAGAAATATTAGCTGAAAACTTACTTAATCTGGGAAAGGAAACAGACATCCAGGTCTAGGAAGTACAGAAAGACTCATTTACAAAACAATTCCAGTTATAATTGCATTGAAAAGAATAAAATACTTAGGAATAAATCATATAAGACATTGAGAAAAGACATTGAGAAAAGAAATGGAAAGATAAACTGTGCTCATGGATTTGGAATAATTAATAGAGTTAAAATGACCCTACTACTCAAGGCAATCTACAGGTTCAATGACATCCCTATCAAAATACCAATGGCATTTTTCACAGAACTAGAACAAATAATCCTGAAATTTGTATGGAAACACAAAAGACCCCCAGTAGTCAAAACAATATAGAGAAAGAAGAACAAAGCTGGAGGTATCATGCTCCTTGACTTCAAACTATTCTACAAAGCTACAGTAATCAAAACAGTATGATCCTGGCACAAAAACAGACACATAGATCAATGGAAAAGAATAGAGAGCCCAGAAATGAACCCACACTTAGACTGGCAATTAACCTACATCAAAGGAGGCAAGAAAATACAATGCAGAAAAGACAGCTTCTTCAATAAATGGGGTTGTGAAAACTGGACATCTACATGCAAAAGAATCAAATTGACTACTCTCTCCCACCATGCAGAAAAACACACTTAAAGTGGATTAAAGACTTAATGTAAAACCTGAAACCATAAAACTCCTGGAAGAAAACATAGGCTGTAAGCTCCCTGACATTGATCTTGGTGATGATTTTTTGGAAATGTCTCCTCAGGCAAGGGAAACAAAAGCACAAATAAACAAATGGGACTAAATCAAACTAAAAAGCTTTTGCACAGTAAAGGAAACTAAATTAAAAGGCTGCCTACTAAATGGGAGAAGATATTTGCAAACCATATATCTGATAAGAGGTTAATATCCAAAATTATACAACTCAACATTAAAAAAAAACTTGATTAAAAAATGGGAAAAGGACATGAATAGACATTTTTTCAAAGAAAACATACAGATGGCCAGTAAACACATGAAAAGATGCTCAACATCACTAATCATCAGGGAAATGCAAAACAAAACCACAGTGAGATATCACCTCACATCTGTCAGAATGGCTATTATCCAAAAGACAAGAAATAACAAGTGTTGGTGAGGATGTGGAGAAAAAGGAACACTTGTACACTGTTGGTGGGAATGTAAGTTGGTGCAACCACTATGGAAAACAGCATGGAAGTTTCTAAAAAAATTTAAAATTGTACTATCATATGATCCAAGAATTCCACTCCTGGGTATTTTTCCGAATAAAAGGAAAACAGTAATTCAAAAAGATATACCCACCCCTATGTTCATTGCAGCACTATTTACAATAGCCAACATTTGGAAGCAACCTAAGTACACATTGATAGATGAATGGATAAAGAAACTGTGGAATGTGTGTGTGTGTGTGTGTGTGTGTGTGTGTGTGTGTGTGTGTGATGGAATCTTAAAAAAGAATAAAATCTTGCCATTTGCAACAACATGGATGGACCTAGAAGGTATTATGCTAAGTGAAATAAATCAGACAAAGACAAATACCATATGATTTCACTTTTATGTGGAATCTAAAAAAACAAGGGAACAAATATAACAAACAGAAACAGACTCACATAGAAAACAAACAAGTAGTTGGCAGAGGAGAGGGGAGTGGGGGATGAATGAAATAGGTGAGGGAAATTAAGAGGTGCAAAATTCCATTTACAAAATAAATGAGTCACACGGATGAAACGTACAGTGTGAGGAATATAGTCAATAATGTTGTAATAACTTTGTATGGTAACAAATGGTAACTAGACTTATTGTGGTGATAATTTTGAAATGTATAGACATATCAAATCACTATGTTGTGCACCAGGAACTAACACAGTGTTGTAGGTCAATTGTACTTCAATAAGAAAGAGAGAGAAAGAGAAAGAATTAGGCTGAGACAAGAGGCCTCTAAACCAGGGCTTATGGTCACCTACTTACAGGATGCATTCTCAAGTGTGTAGTATAAAGTAATAATTAGGAGTTCATAGGGAAGGTGTCTCAATTAGTGTATGTATTTGGTCACAATCTGACACCAACAAAAGTGTCCCTGATTCCCGCTACCTTAAATCTTCCTTAAACTCCATGCTTGGAGAAAAGTTTCATAAAATGCATAATGAAGAGGGGCATGGGTACTCAAGATTTCCTCTGGTTTCAGAAAAAATAGCTCTGAGCATACAGAGGAGTCATTCTCATTTGCCTTCTCTGTTAGTGAGACCCTTCCAGTTTGATTTCTCATCCATGGACAGCTCTGAATGAGATCACTGTGGACTAAAACTAAACATTTCTGCAAATATGATCCATGTTTCATTGGTTAATTGTCACTTTCTAAATCTTCATTTTTCAAATGTTATCATAAAACAATTTGACTCTAATTACAGCCATGTAGACATTGACTTAAACTTGCTTCTACTACTTCAGTAAATCAATAGGGGAGGAGATAGATGAACACACTTTTGACGTCCTCTCTTGTGTGGCAGCTTTAATAATGAAGATAAAGTTAAGAAACAATAAACTAGAACTTTGACTAATCTAATAGCAAACAGGCATCTCAGAATTTTAGAGCTGGATGGGATTTTAGAGATAACCTACTCTAGCCCTTTTATCTGTAAAATGAGGACACTAAGGCCTATAGTGTTAAGTGGCTTATCTAAGGAGTACAACTAGTGGAGGCTGAGCTGAGACAACTACCCAGTTCTATGGCTTCTAGTCCTTTGTACCACAAATCAGAACCACGTTTTCTTGTTGTTCTGAGGATAAAGGAAGTGATGTTTGACTTTTCTGTTTGAGACAAGTAAATGTAAGGTATTTGTTCTCATTATAGAATAGTTAGAAGATGTTTCCTGACTTGCTTCTTATTCGATAATTGGCCATAGTGCTTACACAGAAGCACATAAAGCCTATACGGAAGACACTAAAAAGAAAAATACAAAAATAGATTGAATCAAAATGGAAATGCTCTACAAAACATAGACTGATTGCTTATTGTATTACTTCTTCTCTCATGGAGACATAAATTCAGTTGGCCATGATGGAAAGACAATGATGAGTTGATTGTCTCATTTGCACACTATGTCAAAGAGACAGAAAATTACTAAGGTAAATTGAGAAATAGGAAAATTCAAAAATTATCTTGCCTGAAGACATTATTTTTTTGCACTAATCTTTTCAAAATACAATCAAAACTGGTGTCTCCAAGATTCCATCACATTGTCAAACAAATAAGTAGCTCCCGTGGCTTGCCAATAACCCCTGAAGCATGATCCTGTGAAACAAAATGTTGGTGTGGACTGCACCAGCTATCACCAAACTCAGAGCAGAAAAGAAGGTGTTGGGGAAAGAGTTATTTTAGGAAAAAAAATTCAACGCTGCAATATTGAAGGAAGACATAACTGCAGATCGAAAGGGGAAGATCAGTTTGAATTCTTTGGCCCAGGATCCCTTTAACTCTACATCACTCTTCCACAAGGGGTGTCCTTCTCTTGTCATATTCTCCACAATGCTTCTCTCCCATAGCCCCATCCTAACTTGCATGTTCCTGGAACAATAACCTTGGAGTCATTCCCTCTCTCTGCTCCAAGGCCTAGGGGTGGAAAAGGACCCTGGGTCAGAAAAAGGAAGTTGGTGAAGAATAGGACCACTCAGTGAAACATAACTTCATAAGCAATTTCATCTCTACTAGGGCTGGGATCTTTCTTTGGTTGAATGTGTCTGAGACATTAGAACAGTGCCTGATTCATTGAATACTTTTAATAAAAATTTGTTAAGTGAATGAACAAAGTTCTGAGTCCTTAACAACTAGAATGGTGGAAAATTGCTTCTCCATCATCATTGGGCTTCTTTCTCTCCCCTTCCAGGTTTTCATCAAAATTTGATCATCCTTCATGAGTCCCAGGAAATAATAATCTCCAACCTATTCTGATCACTCTAGCCATCTTTGTTGGTCAAGCCCACGGCAGTTCTCTGAGGCCTCCAGTTAGTGCTGAGGCACTACCCTGTCTCAAATGGAGCAGAGGCATCTTTGGTGAGGCCAGGAACCCCAGGCCTGAGGTACATCAGGACCATCTCCTTGAGGCCAGGCAGCACTGCATAGCTCCTCTTGCAAACAGGGCCAACAACCCAGGCTCTCCTGCCCAGGATTAGGGCCCTCCTTAACAAGGAGAATCCTGTCACTTTCTCCAAGCTTATTTCCTCAAACTTTAGCCTGTCCCTAGGTTTTTGACTTTTGGAAATAAAAGTCACAAAAATTCCAGACTTATTCTGCATTCCTCCCTGACTTCCCCCAGGCACTGACACATGGAACTTTCTGTCAGATTAAATGGATAGAATAGAAAGGGGAAAATGAAGGATTAAAAAAAAAAAAACATAAATATCTCAAAACATTATCCAGCCACATCGGTATGTGATCAGGTGCATATACTTAAAGCAACTGTGAACCCTATAGGTTATTCCACTGACTACAAAAGTAGCATAACAAAGAATGAACACCTGTTTGTGTCCTTTAAACTCCAGTACAGAAAGAAAATTCACATTTAGTAACAGGTTTTTGGGGGGTTTGTTTTTTGGTCTAATATGCTCCTGCAACCAACAGCTTCAAAGAACTAATCTCTTCTGAAAAATGTTTGGATGTTAAGATGACCACCAACTCAAAAAGCATCAGAGCCACTTCAATAAAAGGATGTAGACTAGGTTTCAAGGCACTTGATCTGCATAAATTTATACTTTTAACCAAATTTAATGGACTTTCTTGTGAGAAGGGTGAGCATTACTAATTTCACATTTTAATATATTTTAGGGACATGAAAACTTGGATAGTGAAAACATCCCACCTAATGCAAAGGAAACTTCCTAGAAGGAATTTGTTTGGAATGAAATGGGAAGGGTTGGCTTACAGGTAAGGGTGGACAGGGTGGGAGGATTCTTTAGGATTTATGGTGTTTCAAGAATATTTGCAACAGTGAAGCCATGAGAGAAGATGAAATTATGAGGCAGACTGACATTAATTATTATACAAAGGCTCAAAACCAGCCTTTAGAAATTATTTTTTTCTTTTCTCAGGTAGTAGGAAATAGAAATATCATGGAAATACTTTATCTGGAAGGAAGGCCATCACTAAATACAATTTCTATTCCTTACTCCTAGCCACTTCTTTCTGCATCCTATGTCACCACTTATGTTCCAGAACAAACGTATACTTGCAGTCTCCAGGAGAAAAAAGGAAACACAAGTCAGAACAATATTTTATAGTAATTATAATGATCAGAATTCCTCATCCTCCTTTCTGCTGTCATTTTGCTGTGACCTTTAGATAAGCTCATATTTCAGCCCCAGGCAGATCTCTGCTATAGTCTGAATATGTACCATGTTACAGATAAACACTTCAGAATTAAGTAGGAGTGCCTAACTTTAAACTGTAGGGCATAACTTGTGAGAGGCCAGTTAAAACACTATTAATCTTTACTCTTTTTATGCTTTTTAAATGCTATTATATTTATAATTGTTTACATTTTGAAAATCAAACCATATAAAATATAGATCCCTTCAAAATGAATATTTATATGGCATTTTGTTTCAGGAAAGAGTAATTATGAAATACATGTCCCCCTAATTCAAGGTTAGCTAACCTCAAGTTATCACAGTTGAGATAAACCATATTTTCTAAAATACATTTTAACATTGTTCATTCACTTCTGAAGCCAAAAAACCCAGCAAGAATCAACTTGTGCCACTTTACTTACCCCAGGCTCAAATCAAGTTCCAGCGTCATAAAATTTCAGCCATGTATATAATTCCAAAGATTTTAAAGTCCCACCTTCTTCAGTTGCTTCCATTTTTTAGACAAAGCTGCACTCTTCCTATTACACCAAGACAAATTATTAAAAGGAAATAACTTGCTGTTATTGAGCCACTGTCAAGTCTCACATAGCACTTGTTCTGATATTACCTTCTGTACCAGAGTTCACTACCGGTTCATGAAATACAACTAAGTTTAAGAAGACACCAAGCAGAACTCAAATCTATAAAGACCTTATAATAAGTTCTAATGTCAGATAAAATTTTTCTATTTTTCATTGTACACAAAAGTTCTTCTCCATTAAGCACAGGCAATCAAGGAATGGTGAAACAGGGAGAGTTCTATAAGAAGTATGATCTCCTGAAGTGACTAAGTAACTAAACCACAATATGAAGTCATAGATTCTGGTATAAAATTACTAACATACCTGTAAAAGTCACAGATAGTTACTTGTCATATTAACCAGAAACCTCAAGAATGAAAGATACTCCTTTGAAAATGTTAAAATCTTCCTGTGTGTTAGATACTAAATAGGAAGCACCATCTGCTGTGTGCTCAGGAGACTTTCCTGCTACACATACTGAAATATGTCCCTGATCAAAGTGGTGTGAAACAAGACTGCAGCTAAACTGGTTATGATGGCAAATTTTAAGATATTTTGAATAGCAACATGAGAGTTAGAACATGCCCTGCTTAGTTCCTTCAGGACCAGAAGGAACTGTAAATATTTTTTAATCTAGCATCTTTTAAACTGAGGCAGGAAGATAATGATAGACATTCAATGAATTACATTCAATGCAGTTTAAAATATCACTTTAATTCACAGAATCAAAATATAAATACAAAACCTTGTTGCAAGAGGCTGTCTTTTACAAATAAACTTTTTTTAAAGAAATGTTTCTTCCTTCAAATGTTCATTTTCTGGAGGAAAATATTGCTGTGTCTTCATTTTCATTATCAAGATATAGTTTGGCTCTTGCTGATATTAAATTAAATCATTCAGTTTATGTGCTTTGGGGAAAAAAATTATGGGATTTGGGATACAAATACATAGCCTGATGAATAAGTATCTAAAATTCCTACTGAAGTTACTGTTTGGCAATGAGAAACTCACTGATAATCACATATACAAAGAAACTAATTTTTAAAAATAATATTTCATTCTGTTAAGTCACTTTATAATGTTAAGAAATGGAAAAGATCCTTTAGGGAACAGTTTGGAGCATGGCCCAGATGCCGGCTTCAGGACCAATGCACTTAATCTCCCAGCCGCTGAGAGTACTGGTTGCCGATGACTCACAGCGGGGCATTCCACATTTAAGGACAGGCCAATAACAGGGTACAAAGGCATGCCCCCTTGCCTCTAATCAGGATGACTCTGAAAGGAAATCCCAGCTCCAGAGCTCCCTATGGAGTTGCCTGAAGAAAGTGTTCATAGAGCAACCCCTCCCTCTGCCCAACCCTGCTTCCATCACTTCAGTACAAATGTCGTTTCCAAGGGCACACCCCAATAATTCTGCACACAAATCTCCCACTCGAGTCTCTTTCCCAGGAAACTCTATCTAAGACAGTTAGCATTGCAAGTGATTCCAGAAATGAGACTTTAAAATGGAGTTTTGGAGTTGGATCCCTGCCAGCCAGCTGCCAGACAGACCCCCATCCCTAGTGCTTGGAGAACTGTTAACACCTGGCTATTGCTGTACCAATGTGATAACTAATTTGAATCCACTTATGCCAAAGCTGTGTCCCACCTGGTTACCTGTAATTGAAATAAATTAATAAAACTGGGCTTTCTGCATTTATTGAATTTTATCTCGTTATAGCTTGGACAAGACTGCCACCTCCTGGAGAGGCTAATGAATACTGGGGGCTGAGGTGTTCTCATCCATTTGGAAATCAGTATTACGAAATTGCGTCTCGACGCCAACCCCGTATCTCTCCATGAGGTTAAACCAATTCCTGACCCCTCACAACTTCTGTGAACAATTTTTTGCATAGGACTGAGATTTCAAACAACTTGCGCAACACAACTTATTTTTACGTGAAAGTTTAAACAAAAGCTAATATTTTAGAATGCTCAATATGTGCCAGGTGCCTTCTTAATTCTCACAACATTCATCTGAGATAGGAACTATTATCATAAACATAGCCAAGTTACGGATGAGGAAATTAAGTTTTAGTGTACTTACGGTGACCAGACTTTAAGCAGTAACTACACCGAGGTAGTCAGAACTCCAAGGCTGCGGAGCTCCGTAACTAACCGCCCTGCCCTACGTGGGCATGCGCAGAAAAAAAGCACAAGTAAATTCCGTAGGAATTGTAGGAGGCGGGCACTGAGGGTTGTGGTGGGCCTCTAAGATCCCAGCATTCCCTTCGTGCCGCCGCTAACATGGCGGCGCCCATCTTGCGGTGCATTTCCCGTGGCCAGGGGCTTGGTACCCCAGGCCAGTCAGGAGTCTTATCCCTGGGGCTGCGTGAGGCCCACTCGGGCGCTCAGGGGTTGCTGGCGATGCAGAAGGCTCGGGGTCTGTTCAAGGAGTTCTTCCCTGAGAGGGGTACGAAGACAGAGCTCCCAGAGCTCTTCGACCGTGGCACGGCGGGCAGTTTTCCCCAGACCATCTACTGCGGCTTCGACCCCACGGCCGACTCGCTTCATGTGGGGCATCTGCTGGCACTATTGGGCCTGTTTCACTTCCAGCGAGCGGGCCACAACGTGATCGCCCTGGTGGGCGGTGCCACGGCGCGCCTGGGAGACCCGAGCGGCCGTACCAAGGAGCGCGAGGCGCTGGAAGCAGAGCGCGTGCAAAGCAACGCGCGCGCCCTGCGCCAAGGGCTCAAAGCCTTGGCGGCTAATCACCAGCAGCTCTTCGCTAATGGGCGGACCTGGGGCAGCTTCACCGTGCTGGACAACTCGGCGTGGTACCAGAAGCAGGACCTGGTGGACTTCCTAGCGGCAGTGGGCGGCCATTTCCGCATGGGCACGCTGCTAAGCCGGCTGAGCGTGCAGACTCGGCTCAAGAGCTCCGAAGGCATGAGTTTGGCCGAGTTTCTATACCAGGTGCTCCAGGCCTATGATTTCTACTACCTGTTCCAGCATTATAGATGCCGGGTCCAGCTGGGTGGATCTGATCAGCTGGGCAATATCATGTCCGGATACGAGTTCATCCATAAGTAAGCGCCTTTAGACCTGGAGAAATCCTAGACCAAATAATTTACACACGAATAGCCTGTGTTGCATTGTTAGCATTGTGGAATGACGCCCTTCGTTCCTGCCCTTGTTGGTTCTATTTCCATTAAGGGTCCGTAATGGAATTAATTTAATATCACTGGCTAATGAGAACTAAAGGGCTGAAGTAATGGTATTAGGTATGGGACATATTATAGAGCTCTGCAGGAAATAGACCCTCCTAGTCAGGATTCGGATTGTATGTGTTTGCTGCTTTTAAGAAGCTTTTTCTGTGTTTCTGATTTGAAAGACTGCTTGTCTTCATTTATAACCTGAACGTGACTGGGCCTCTTTGAGTAGTCTCTGCTTTGCTCTGCACCTTCCGTGAAGCTAAGTGTTAGTCATTGGTTGGCATCTCAAAAAAATTTTTTTCAGCACCAAATATTTGGCGAATAATGTAGATTTCAGTGGCACTTGCTTGAGGGAGATGAACTACAGGACTAGCTCATGTGCTACTGATTTTTAAAATCCCTTTAAGACACCTCTTTTGGTGTCTCTACCTGACTCCTCTTTACCCAGTTTTCTCTCCCCTTCCTACCCAACCTTTAAAAATGTCTAGGCCCCAGTTATGCAGCACTTCCCTTTGGCTTGCCCAGAGTCACTGGTTCAATTGCAGCTCAGAATGACAAATGTCACAATAGAGTGCTGTGAAAGCAGTAAGATGGACAGGAATCCAGGTTTAGGAGGTCAAGGAGGTTTTCTTAGATCAAGAAACCAGACTGAAATCTGAGAATGATTAGCAGAACCTACCACCACTTGAGCTTAAAGCACATAATAAAGTTCTTCTTTATGCATAGGTTGACTGGAGAAGATGTATTTGGAATCTCTGTTCCTCTAATTACAAGTACAACTGGAGCAAAACTGGGAAAGTCTGCTGGCAATGCTGTGTGGCTAAACAGAGATAAGACATCTCCTTTTGAATTGTATCAATTTTTTGTCAGGCAGCAAGATGATTTGGTAGAAAGGTGAGTTCTTAATTGTGTGCTGAGAAAAATTAAGTTCATTAAAACTCATGATAAGTTTTAGCCATTGAATCTCCCTGTACCCTTCATAGTTTTTTTGTTTTGTTTTAACGTAGATTCTATTTAAGGCTAGTACATCACAGAACATTGTAGTTAAACACTTTTTGTTGGTTAAAGCAGAAAACCACTGTGGGTGCTAGAAAACTTAGAGCCAAGTTTGTCATCTACATCTAGCAGGTTCTTAGGACATTATTGCTTGCATATTCTAGTTTTTTACTCCTTTCATCTTGACTTTTATTTCACCTTTGTCTCTAAAGTTCCTTTTCTTTAACATAAAAGAAGATCCTTTTGAAGGTCCTTTTTTAAAGTGATTTTCTTATTAATTCACAATATCTTAAACTCTTAGAAGAATATAAATTAATGAGAAATACACCTGCAACAAAGGAGTGAATTTTTCAAAAAAATATCATTTGACATAACTATCATCAAAATAACTTAGGAATAATTCTTAAAAATTTTTAAATGTATAATACTTGCCTGCAGAACATTGCAAACCACTATTGAGCAAAAATAAAGAACGCTACATGAATGGAGAGTTCTCTTGGAGGGTAAACGCTTGAGGATTGCCAGAGGTGACCAAAAGTGGGATTTGGATGTGTGCATAACAGTTGGTATATAGGGTAGGAAGGCCCAGGAGGCAAGAATTAAACAAGATGAGGGCCTGGAGCGAGAGTTCAGTCCATTTGGGGGACCACTTGCCTAAAACTAATTTCAGGAGTGTCTCTTTAAGGAGGCCAGTGATGCTCAGTGAGGCCAGCTGCCTGGGGCTATAGCCTAGATGGAAATTCCAAAGAATATTATGTTGGAGAGCCCTTTGTTTAATCTCTGGAGAGGTAAAGTGGGTCAGAGTCAGTAATGTCTGGCGATCCAAAGGGAACGAGAATAAATTTAGTGAGGAAAGAGATTTGGGAGTTGCCCAAAGGAGTCCCGTGTAAGTATTAATGACTGTGAAGGTGTATCTGGAGGCCCCAGGAGAAGGGGGCAGTGGCCAGTGAAATCAGCCTGCCAGTAGGAGCATGGTTGGTCTCCCCAGGGAATATGTCCCCATCTGGATATCCTCTATTGTTTGGTTTGGGAGCAGAGAATAGTCGTCTATCACAACTTTGGCTGCTGCTGAGGAGATGGGAAGTCCCCTCAATTAAGCCCAAACTGTTAAGGCATTAATTCCTTGGTGACCCAAGGTTGTGTGGGCCCATTTTTCAAGCTGGTAGGAAGGGTCTGTGCTGGGCAGTGTGGTGGCTTAGTGAGGGAATCTGCAGTACTGTTGAAAATGGCTTCCAGCATAGAGCAGGTAGTCTGAGCGGAAACATAAGACTTAACAATGATAGGAACTGGGGACTCCTTCCATGTCTGGGCCAAATGGGCTTGTCTTATATGAGAAAATTGTCCCTTAGCCATTGGCCAGACGAAACCGTGAGGCCATTAGCAATAACCCAGGAGTCTGTGAAAATGTGGATCTGCCAGAGGCCTCTTTATGGCTCTCTAAGGGCTGAGTGAACAGCTACAAGTTCTGCCAATGGGGCTGAGCCGGGACTGCCTTCTTCAATTAGAGAGGTGCCTGAGACCGGGGGAATGCTACAGCCCTCCAGCAAGCTGCAGTGCATACATGGTGGTGCTGCCATTGGTGAAGAATATGGATTCCCTGTCCGTCTCAGACAGTTGGTTCCAACGGGCTCCCCAAGCAGCCAGAGGAAGAGGAAGGAGCTGATCATGAGGGAAGCTACACCCTCCTATAATTTTTTTTTGATTTTTCAGATATATAACTCTGAATCATAATATAGTTTTCCCTACTTTTTATTTATTTATTTATTTTTGGCTGTGTTGGGTCTTTGTTGCTGTGCATGGGCTTTCTGTAGTTGTGGCGAGCAGGGGATACTCTTTGTTGCGGTGCATGGGCTTCTCATTGTGGTGGCTTCTCTTGTTGTGGAGCACGGGCTCTAGGTGCACGGGCTTCAGTAGTTGTGGCTCCCGGGCTCTAGAGCGCAGTCTCAGTAGTTGTGGTGCACAGGCTTAGCTGCTCCCTGGCATGTGGGATCTTCCCGGACCAGGGCTCAAACCCGTGTCCCCTGCATTGGCAGGTGGATTCTTAACCACTGCGCCACCAGGGAAGCCCCCTCCTGTAATATTTAAAGGCTTTGACATCAAGGTTAGCCCTCTCCTGAAGGTACCATTTTCGTTTTACCAAGGAGGCATCAGTTGTGGTGTTAAGCTTCTGCCAGAGGCATCTCTAACCCAGGGCGTTAGGGAGTAGTATTGATTGGGGGCCAGTTAGGGCCTCAGTTTCTAAAAGAACCCTGTAGAATCCTTTGGGGTTAGGCACTTAATCCAAAACCCCATAGGAAATCAGGTAGACTTATGTTTGGTCCAGAGACTCCAAGGGGGCATAGTCAGATATGGTCAAGCACTGACTTGGAATGTGGAGCCAGGTGGGACTAAAGGTAGGGCTCCTTGGACTGCCTGCTGGGCAGCTTCCAAAACACATTGTTGTGCCTCACCCCAGTGGAAGGTGGCAGACTTGCGTGTGATTGTGATTGTGGCAAAGAATTAGTGAGCAGTGAGGGCGTTGCCTGCAGAACATGAAAAGGCCTGTTACCTGTTATATCTGAGTACAGTGGTGGTTTAATGAGTAATTTCCTCCATGTATAGGAACACTGTCAGTGCTCTCCAGTGCCTTTTGAATGGTTTTGACAGTCCCAGTAAGATGTAGGAGCACTACCCCGTGATTAGAGGGAGCACTTTGTAAAAAGAATTTTCTGGACTCAGGGTCAAATGGGACTTCTTCAGGGTTAGAATGAAGAGGGGGTCACTTGAGTGAGTCTGGTCATAGAAGTGATAAACCCACTGGACCATGCCACTTTTGCACAGCAGGAGACAGGCCTAATCTCATGTTTTCCATTCACTGTGAGCCTTGGAATGTTGGTACTCAGCGACACTAAGCAACATCCAGGAAGCATCCATAGGGGTTCTGTATTATCGAGGAGCTGGTGTACCTCCTCAGGGGTCTTACGAGGCATTGGCACAAGATGTTCAGGACATTTATATTTGTCCATTGTTTAGCAACATCATACCAGGTACTGGACCCACGATATCCCATCGAGTTTGGGGGACAGAGAGTGACAGCAAGACTCGACTGTATTTCCCCTTTTGCTCTGCCAATAGTTTCCTGATACAAGGCTGTTCCATTCATCCAGGTTAGGAAGTGTAATCCCATTATGACCCACCAGTCCCAGGGGGAGGTCTCCCTCCTTCTTACCTGTGGGAATTATTCTTTCCTCTTGCCTTTAGCTCAGAGCCTCAGCTTGGGCAGTGATAGTAGCCTTGGGGTCCATTCCACCCTCGTTAGCTTTCCTTGGCCTTGAGATGTGGAGGACCTTCATGTACTCAT
The DNA here is from genome assembly GCF_003676395.1 of Aethalodelphis obliquidens. Taxonomy (NCBI): domain Eukaryota; kingdom Metazoa; phylum Chordata; class Mammalia; order Artiodactyla; family Delphinidae; genus Aethalodelphis; species Aethalodelphis obliquidens. Next base: position 1,383,965 of record NW_020837980.1, read on the forward strand.
GTACTCAATCAACGTCTGTATAATTTGTGGTCTGATCATCTCATTAGACCATATGGCCTTGATCACTGATCACACTGCTCTGCGGAGATCATTGAATTATGGCAGCAGTGACGTTTGGGGATGGATACCGCTGGCAGCACAGCAGAGGCAATATGCAAAAGGCATAGAATTATAGACCTCCAGCATGCATTGCTGTCCTCCCAAATGGTGTTGCCCACCTGGGTTAGCCAGTTAGTAAACTAGTCAAAGCTAAAGGGCAATCATGCAGTCCTGCCAACTATGCCATTGCCAGTTGTTGTGTGGGCCTCAGCCTGTTGGTAGTGATACCATGAGCTAGAAATGCCTGGGGGTGCTCACCTCGGTCCATACTGTGTAGGAGCCCTCACAGACATTTCCTGGGCCAGAGCCAACCTTGTGGCTGGACCAGTGCTGTGGTCCTTATGATTGTAAGAGACAGCTCAGCAATAATCATCAGGGAACTTTAAAAAAAAGATTTGTTACTTACAGTTTCTGGAGGGCACATGGCACTACAGGGGCCACACAGTGAGTCAGGGATGGGGAAGGAGGGAGCATGGGCCCGGAGCTCTGTCCTTATTGGGGTGCCTAGGATTTCGCAGGTTCACTCTTCACTGGCTAATTTAAAACATAGAGTGAGAATTAGGGAGTGGGAAAGGTGAAGAGGGGTCACTCAAGCAGTGAGTTATCTCGGCTACCCAGGGCTTTCTGAAAGGGGACTTTCATGAGTGGCGGCAGCCTGGTTCCTTATCTGGTTGGTTTGGTACTAGCTGTGTCATACATTTGGCAGTATGCTTATTCGAGATCGATGTCTTTGAAATGGATACCTTGGCATTAAGCAATCAAAAGCTTAATGTCAAGCACTTACATTACAGGTATAGAACCACTTGGAAAAATATGTGGCTCTGCCTACTCAGGTCAAATACTCATGACTTGTGATCAGCAGTCCCTCCCCCTGGGCACATCCCTAACGGATGAGTGCACATGTGCACACCATCAACCACTGTCCAAGAGTAGGAACAACACAAATATCCACACTAGAATAAATACATTACGAAGCATTCATAACATGGAATGTGTACTCAGCAGCTGTACACACAGCAACATGGGTGAATCACCAACATAATGGTGTGCCAGAGTAACCAAAAGATATATATTCTGTATGATTCTGTTTATATAAAGTCTAAAAAGAGGCAAAACTAAGTGATGCTGTTTAGGGAGGCATATTGAGATGGTAAAAATATAAAAACAAGGAAGTAATTACCATGAAAAGTCCAAAGAGCGGTTACCTTGGAGGGGTGAGGGGATTTGGGTAGGAGCAGTGTTGTATACCTAGACAGGCGATAGTTACACAGCTATTTGCTTTATGATTCATTAAACTATGTCTGTTGTTTGTGTATTTCTCTGTGCTTTTCACCAAAGATAAGATTTTAAAAGTTGATACATATAAAATATTTGTCAGTTTTTAAATTACAGTTTTTATTTATGAGTACATACACAGAAAACAAAAATATAAAAACATGCTTGGGAAGGATGCCTACAAATTTAGATTAGTGGTTGTCTTTGGGGCAAGAAAGAGAATATATCTGAGGTGGATGGGGCCCTCATCTATATCTATACTATTTTATGACTTTTTTAAAAAGGAAGGATTTGAAACAAAGATGGCAAAATAGTAACATCTTCAGTCAGGGTGGTGTGTGTATTATTGTCATTTTCAGTACATTTCTGTATGTTATATTTCATAATTAAAAATAAGTTCTAAAGTAAGCAGGATGTTCTTTAAAGGGTAAGGGAGCTGGAGATAAAAATTAGGTATGTTATATAAATCTAACGGGATTTTTTTTTTTTTGTCCCAAAGGTACCTGAAGCTCTTCACTTTTCTGCCCCTTCCAGAGATTGACCACATAATGCAGCTGCATGTCAAAGAGCCAGAAAAGCGGGGTCCTCAGAAACGACTTGCTACAGAAGTAACAAAGCTTGTTCATGGACAAGAAGGGCTGGACTCTGCTAAAAGGTGGCCTCTTAGAATAATGAACACTTGATTAATTAGTTAAGAGACTGGAGGACATTTGGAGCCAATGTTTTAGTCATCTTTTACCACTAACAAGGACTGTCAGCGTTAACTGCTTTAAAGTACTAGCCTACATTTACTAGAAAGAAAGATTATCCTGAATTAAGCTTATAAATTATACAAGATCAATGTTGCTGTTTGAAAAACTTTCCATCTGGAACATAATGGGTACTTCATAACTGGTTTTTGGGTGTTAGAACACATGTCTAAGTAAGCACTCAACATGATGTGGCTCTCAAAATGTGTTTTTCAGGTGTACACAAGCCCTTTATCATAGCAGCATAGAGGCACTGGAGGTCATGTCTGATCAAGAGTTAAAAGAATTGTTTAAAGAAGCTTCATTTTCTGAATTAGTTCTTGACCCTGGAACAAGTGTCCTAGATACGTGCCGCAAAGCAAATGCCATTCCAAGTGGTCCCCGAGGGTAAGATTGTTTAACTTTTAGGTTCACAGTTATAATTCACAACCTGTGTTTCTAGAGGTGGTGTTTTTCCTGATAATGGCATCTCATTCCTTGTAGAAGTTAAGTTAGTCTGAGAATCAAGTGAAAACTGAGTACTTACTGCTGAAAATACCTTAAATTTTCTTTAAAATCTAGTATTACTATACTCTCTCTAATTAGTCTAACCTGGTCAGTTTTTTCTCCAGCATTGGAAAAGGCTTACGTTTAAGTGACCACTATTGTATAAATACACTGGGATCAGTCAGCTTAGGGATTGTCACAATTTGAGAAGATCACAGGAACAGAGGCCCTAAGTAAACAGATTCACACACCCCTCTCACATTCAGTCTGTATCCTCTTTATTCTGGGGAGTAGTGGGGTTGCCCAACCTATTTAAAATATTAGTTGAATTTCTCCTTTAGAACGTTAAAGGGGAGGCAGAATCTAATAAACATGAAGATAACAATTTAGTGCTAAATGGTTTCAATAGGAGAGCCTTTGAAATTAAATGAAATAATGATGTATCTGTATTATTGGGAGCGGTCAACAGTGATTAGATTTATCTAATTACTGAACATTTTTATTTTTCAGGTATCGGATGATAACAGAAGGTGGAGTCAGTATAAATCACAGACAAGTAACAAATCCTGAGAGTGTTTTAGTTGTTGGACAACATATTCTTAAGAATGGGCTTTCGTTACTTAAAATAGGAAAAAGGAACTTCTACATTATAAAATGGCTTCAGCTATGATGAAAACTCCTTCCAGTGGTTCAAACTTATCCATCATTCATTCTCAAGATGTACGAATTTATACCTTCACTTATGCAACTCAAAGACAAAGAATGGAGTGTACTCTAGGCCTCACAGTGTGAGTAATTTCATTATTTATATAGGTTGGATAAGTTTGTGTAATAGTGGGATATTTTATTTCCTGATCCTTAAACATTAAGGACTACCACAGAAAAGCATGATTTCTAGGGTTAATCTCTATTTTAATAATTACGCTTTATGAAAAACTAAATGCTGTCTTTCCTATCCTGTCCTTGCTGTTTTGGAGATAAGGAGGAACAATGAAAAAGAGGTAGTATAAGTAATCGTGGATACTTTTATATCAGGTGTGTATCTCATTAGAGGTTTTTTGTTGTTTAGGAAGCAAATACAGCTCTCCGTAAAAAGGGAGAAAAGTTAGAGGAAGCCATAGCTGGCATTAGAAATTACAGTAGAAATAGTTTCTTTTCAAGGAAAAGAAAAGTCAGTACTTGACTTTTCAGAAAGTTTCTAATTCAGTTTTCCAGTCCCTTGACTGTGTTTCCATAAAATTAAATTTACTCATAGCCTTGTTTTCTAAAATTCAGTAAAAAAAAGGTAGCAATGTCTTATAAATTTATCAACTTTTAAATTAGTTTTAAGTTTCAACTTATGTCCCCAAGCAGATTGCAGCTTGAGATGAACTGAAAAGTTAAGTAACCAACAAGATAAAATAGAGGCAAAATATATACACTAAATATCTAATCATTTGAGAATATCAAAAGACATTCCAGTAAGGGAAGTTTTCAGGTCAGATTTAAAGGATTTGGAATCAAGACTTAAGCTCTACATTCTTTAGGCAAGTTGATTCTCCAGAACTATTCCCAACATCTGAAATATTGAAGGTAATAGCACCCCTATTTGCCCTGAGCATCAAGTGAAGCACAAACATAAACACAAAATGGCTTGCAATCAGATGTGTTCTAGAAAAATCTTACAGGCAGCAAAGCATGGCTTTAGAGTTCAAATTCTAGCTATTTACTACCTGGATTACTTGGAGCAAGTCATTATCTTCATATGCAAAACATGGAGATGTAATAATACCTCAGTCAATTATGAAAATCTAAAAAGAAGAAAGTCATAAAACTTTCATACAGTGTAAGCTGTATTGCTATGTTCCAAAGTAGATTTATATGTTAAAAAAGCTATAGTTTATCTAAACCTTCTTCTGGGAGTAAAGTTAGGAAGAATTCATTTATTGACAAACTTTAATGTCACTTCATACCAGCAAGTTTATTTACATAGTAAGAACATACAGGTATCCATTATAAATGTCAGAGATCATCTCTGCATTTCAGAACTTTACTCAGTTTAAGTGTCAACAAAAGGAGGTTTTCTCTTTGCGTACCTCTTTTCTCTGTTTTTCTTTGTACACGGTGTATAGTACTAGCAAGTGCATTATCATAGCAGGTAATGTTTTCAATTTGAAATTTGCTAGAGAAAGGTGCATTGTAAGTTTTCTCCCCCTCTTACAAATTAAAAAAGCTAGACTAGAATGGAAGTCATCTGATCTATCTGAAATAAGTAAATCATGGATGGCTATAATTTCAAAACTGAGGTTTAATAATGGCAGAGTGATTTTAAAGTATGCTAATAAACATTCTGGAAGCATGTATTCTATGAAGATGGTACTGCTAAGTATAAGTAGTACCATATCATATCAGACTGAATCTGTTTTTTTATGTTTGAGATCAGTTGCTGAGTCTCTTGTGTCTTAGTACAGTAAATGGGTGCCATTAGCCAAGAGTAACAGACATATTCATCTGTTCCTGCCAATAGTCCTTCATAAATGTCGTAACTTAAAAATAGACTTTAATATCTGTAATATGTAATTTATCATTTTAAAACTTATAATGTAATTCATATCAAGAATCACCTGGGGAATTTTGGTAAAATGTATATATGTTCTAAACCTTACTCCCAACCCCTGAAAGCCTTTAAGAGTATGTGTGTGTGTCAGGATGTTTTTCCTTAAATAATAAAGCCCCACCATTACTTTCTATTCTAATGTACTTTGTTGGTGTGAAGCAAAAGTAACTATTAACAACTAATAGGAAGAAGATACACTTAAAATCACCACAGTATTTGGTTTTAAGTCCCACCTCCAAGTGAATCTTGAAGCATGGTCTGAGGGCTCCAATTTAAAAATGTATCTGAATTATTACTATTATATTTGAAAACCAAGGGGAATTTATTAGGACTTCTGAAAACTAAAAGGAAAGATGGTCATTACCAAGTCTTACTAGATAATCAAGGCTAGATGTTCTTAATGCAGGAAAACATAACTCATGCTTCCAGGTTTAAGTAAGATCAAAGATGATATTGTAATTTTTAACGCACCAGGGGAATGTGGATCCAGAAGTGGAAGGACTGTAGCTACACATTATGCACATCACATCATTGTCAATGTTACAGATCCTCTCGTGTGTTCAGCTTTCTTACAAACACATCAAAGGTTTCAGAGAAGCTCAATAAAACTAAATCAAAGAACAGGTGGAATAGTGACTGACTACTGAGTAACTTGTCAACCCACCTCTTTCAAAGCCAGTTCGGTTTAAATAATAGTGCATGCATTATAGTCATATGACATGGTGTCTTGGTGCATTCTTCTTGAAGGGCTATGGCAGCAGCTTTAAGACTACTAGCAGATTACACAGGTCATCTTATCCACAGACAAACTGCTTGTACAACTAGAATTATTAACAGTTCTTTTTAAGTTCAGATGAAACTGTCACAAGATAGACGATGTATTTTATATATACTAGGAAATTTTAGAAACAGCCATTTATTATTTGGATTAAATGTGTGATTCGTTCTGCAATACAGAGTATAATTTTCAGTTTATAGCCAGTCTTCACATGAGCAGATTCATACCATTGCAATACACAGGAGTTCATAAATAAAATTCTACTCAAGTAGGCAGTAACTAGCAAGTCAGTGAGTCTCAGTATTACATAGTTCTCTTCACCAAAGATGAGTCTCTCGGATTTCAGCAATAATTTGACTGGCTCCTTGTAATGCCTGCATTAAAGAAAATTATAAAAATTATAAATGCTTAAGTTATAATAACAAGGAATATCAAAGAAAGAATCTGAATTAATGTGGGATAACCTCTCCACTTTATATGTGGTTGATTTATACTAACCAGTGTCTTTTCTGAAATTTGAATCTAATCAAGTGCCAAAAGAAAAAAAGATTAGCCATCACACAAAGACTATATATATGTATCTCCAAGGATCAGAATGCATTTTAAACAATAAATGTTTATACCTACAACCCAAGTAAGAAAATTCAAAAAAATTCACAGTAATTACCTTCAGCATATCAGCTGCTTCTTTCCTGCGCTGTGCCATGTCCTCGGATTCAGTCAGAAGATCATCCAATAAGGATGATTTATACAGCTGTCCTACTAACTCACTCTGAAGAGTATCTTTTACATGATTAACCAAAAAATGCATTACTGCCTTTGGCACACTGCAAAACATCAGATAATCCATTTGATTTAGAATAAAAACGTAAATTTTTAAAAATATTTGTATTTTCAAAACAGATTATGAAATCATCTCGCAGTATTCTAGTCTGATTTATATAACAGTACTAACCTGTCTTGAATATTCTTTCTGACAATAAGAAAATAAGATTTGATGAGTCTTTCAATAACTTCACAGTCTCGCTGTTCACGGGCAGATAGTTTTCGTGCAACAGGTACTGGCTAAATGGGGTGAGGGGGAGAAAAAAGTTACTTTTGTGCCATTTTGAAATGACAACATTTAACATTCAATAAGTTTTTGAGACTTCAGTTCCTTTTGTCTTTTAAAGTGTTTTCCTGGTAATTTGGTTATTTGTCCTCAAGCAAATTCTGCAGCTTACCACATCCAGCAAATTCACAGCATGGCCTTTTTGTGGACTGGCTGGCATAATTGGAATTGGTTTTGATTTTTCCTCAGCTAGTAACTCCTCAGCTTTTGAAGTTTTCAGCATTCCTCTCCAGTTGCCTGTTGTTGGTTCTTGAACACCATCTCCAACCCCACCACCTCCAGAAGCAACCTGAAAAAACATATTCCAAAACCTATACCAACCATATCAAACTGATACTAACTAAACAAAGTTAATTTAATTTCCTTTGACAGCAGTCAAGGAGAATACACATCCAGTAACCACCTGGAGTTTAATCTATTCAGAGAGATGGCAGGGTCAGAAAGACATGATGGGTGGCACGTATAACTGGAACCCTGAGCTGTCTAAATAAGAGGTTCGGACTTCCCTGGTGGTGCAATGGTTAAGAATCCACCTGCCAATGCAGGGGACACGGGTTCGAGCCCTGGTCCAGGAAGATCCCACATGCTGCGAAGCAACTAAGCCTGTGCGCCACAACTACTGAGCCTGAGCTCTAGAGCCCGCAAGCCACAACTACTGAGACCTCGTGCCACAACTACTGAAGCCCATGATGCCTAGAGCCTGTGCTCCACAACAAAGAGAAGCCACCGCAGTGAGAAGGCCGTGCACTGCAACGAAGAGTAGCCCCCACTCGCTGCAACTAGAGAAAGCCCACACGCAGCAACGAAGACACAACACAGCCCCAAAAAAGTGTATTTGTAAAGAAAATAAAGAATGGCAGAAGTAACACTGTGGTTTATAAATAAATAAATAAGAGGTTCTGTTGTAAACTGTTTGCAAGGCCTCAGCCAGTATATTTTAAATTCCTTTTTTATTATTTGCTAACTTCTCAAAATTTTTCCTCTTCTCCAACTCCTCTAACATTAGAGATTGTGGAAAATGTAGAAGCTGCCCTTTAAAATAGGACTGCTCATTAAAAGCACAAGAAAAACCAGAACTGCTATTCACATTATTTCTTCGAAGTAACTTTAAACACTGTTGAACTATGATCTCTCTGAAAGGTCAATGAACTCATTCTCCAAAACTTAAGACTTTATATATTTCTCAAATCAGTTTATGTTCCTAATAGTCAATACCATAGGATAAAAGTAGAAATCCTTTACTTGAGAAAGGATCTACTGAAAAAAATCTAGTGCTACCATTAATCACAAGTGCTCTTGCACCTTCTTTTTTAGGATATCTGTTAGTCTTGATTTCTAAAAGAAAAATAACTGTTTAGGATAATGGGGAAAACAGTAATTCATCAACATTTAAGAGATGTTTTTAGATGTTCTTTAAGGTTTTACAATCTAAAATGGAGATAAAATGGCATCCAGAATTATAGATAGAAATAAAAATGACTTATATAAATTTAACAGAGGAGTGTTACAGCAATTGTTAAAAAATGTTTGGGGTATCATTCTGAATCAAAACACTGGACAAAATTTGTCTCTAAAATGTAGTTAAGATAATGTATATCAATATACAAGTAGTATATTTATACATTACTTTTAAAATGAGTGTATTTTAAAATGCGTGTTAACTATACATGAATGATAGATCATATGAAATCTTAAGGAAAGTGAGCAAATTCAGAGTGATACCAGGAGTTAAATAAAAAGCAGTGATTTAGATGGTTCTCTTAAGACCTTAGCACAGTGGGCTGAGAGAAGATAAGACATTTATAAGGTTTTATTTGAGGTTCAGAATCTTAAACCTGGACAATAAGTAAGGAAAGGAGCTAAATGGCAAAAAAAAAAGCTAAAAATAAGAATGGATCTGAATAACTTACAGATTAATTTTTTTAAAGGTTATCAAGAATTGGCAACAGTCTCAAACTCTCACAGTCCCCCTGTTTGTTCTGAATTTGCTTAAGCTGTTGAGGCACATGTTAAACTACTAAATATATTTAGGGTGAAAAGAGCAAACTGAATGAAAGCATAAGAAAGAAGCCTTAGAGGATTCTCCATTAGCACTGGACAGATCTCAGAACCTTTAAAGAGGAAAAGTCCAAAAGTACAGTTTCCATCTCCAGAATTTTAATTCCCTACCAAAATATTAAATTCAACACTATTCTTGAAGGTAATAGAAAACAGTGGGAAAGGCTGTTGTTACTATTTAAAACAATGTTGAAACTAGAATTAATACCATCTTAGAAGTTAGTTAGATAAGAGAAACATTAAAAACATAACACAGACAACAAGAGATAGATGCCACTGTTACAAACAAGTTCTTTAGTGGTTTTGAAGACAGTGTTTTGGTGAGAACCAAAGGTACCAACGTTTTCATTCTGAAGCAAGACTCACATTTTTAGTTTCTCTTCTGCTGTCCTGAATTAACTGTTAAAAGATACGTTAAAACATGCAGTTTAACAAGCAAAATTTAAATACCAATGGCTTGAAAATTTCCTCTTTAAATTCTTTTTCTGTGTGCATTGTCTATATTGCAAGCAAAAGCATGTCAACAATAATTTATGAAGTATACATTGTTAAATGATTTTAAATTTCTGTTAGACTAAAATTTGACCTTAGCACAATATCCCATATTAATATTCTGCTGTTCCGTGTCTTGTTTCCAGATGATTATGTTGCACCAAACTAGGCATGCAGGCTTAGATTAAGAATCAGAACAGACCTTGCCATCAGCCTCAGCAGAAGCAGCAGGGGAGGGCTCCTGGGAGGCAGGTGCCAAAGCACTTGGAACTTTAGAAGACTAAAGGCAAAAAATGCAGGGAAAAAAATCAAGGATGCCAAAAATGCATTCAGAAACATTCTGTAAATATGAATTTTCCCCTCTGTATAATAACATGAAAAACAAAAGTAATGGGACATAAAATTAATGTTTATTTTGCCTTATTTCCTGTACTATTGTCACCTTTGTTTAAGGCTTTCTTCAGATGAATTCCTAAGAAAAATCCAAATCCAAAAACTTCATTTTGATTTTTGGAAGTTGATAAAATCTTTTCTGGTAAAGAATTCAAGGTAACAGATTTTTACACAAAAATTTTAATATCTGCAACTATTACAGGTAACTAAAACCTGGTATGTACATAATGTCATCTTCCCTCTCCAAAAAAACCTTGTTATAGTAAAGTCATTAGTCATTTCAACTAATTTTACAAAGTTGATAAAGTCATTGAATTTCTGTTAAACCCTTGATACTTAAAATCCACCTTTAAGCATTTATTCCTATGTATTCAAAATATTTTATCTTTAAATTACTCAAAGCCTATTTTTAAACTTGCGTACCTTTACTCAAACAATGAAATAGTGCCAATGGAATATTAAAGTAAGAAGAAAAAATTACTCCTAGAACTGAGTAATATTCTGAGGCTTACCAGTCCATCTTTGCATATTGGGAATATGCTTTAAAAACATTTTTTACCTTGTCTCGTGATACAGTTGAAGGTAATTCTCTTGCAAGCCTGTTTCTCCTTTGTTCCTATAAATCACAACCAAGCAGAAGATTCATGATTATCAGAACACAGAGATGTAAGCCTACTTTAAAAAAATTTTCAGCTTAATTGAAAAGTGTGAATAACTTACAGTATATCCTCTCACTGTTCGGACTCATGCCATAATTATATTTTAAAACAAACAAATCATTTAACCCAATGCTTCTCAATCTTTTTTTCTGCCCCAACACACCTGAGGGATATAATACAACGTCAGTAACATTGGCTTCCTGTACCAGGGGTTCTCAAGCGGACCAACATCATCTTTGCCTTTCCCACCAAGTTAAGAATCACTGATTTAAACTGTTCCCATATCAAAGTGTATATAAGCCTTCAGCATACCATACAGAATTTGAAGTACACAGATCACAGAAAAATTAAGTAAGCAAAACCTTTAAAAATCATTCTAACCTGCACACATTTGTGTTAAATTCACACACAAAACCATAAGAAATATCTATAAGAGTGTTCTGTTTTCTTTATCCTTAACTATCTCCAGGAAATAAATGTAATGTTGAAAACTGACAGTCCTTTCTGTAACCTGGCTAATTTTACAGACTGATCACCTGCCCACTCTTCTAATCTGCTAATATTAGCAATGTAATTCTGATACTGAGCTAAAGCAACTGTAAATTCAAATTAATAGGTACTGAACACCTACTGTATGTCAAGCACCATGATAGGTGCAAGACTATGAAAATATAGAAAGATGTAGGTATTAATAGTGGCTCTCTCAAGAGCCAATAGTGGCTCTTCAGGCAGCATCAAATACAGTAGGAAAGTATTTACATTAAATGAAGTCAAAATGCTCCTGAGCAGAAAGCATTTCATGAACACTCAAACTTGCAAAAAGGTGTAAAATTAACAAAGCTTCACAATGATGTTTCTGGGTAAGAAAATTTTTTAACAGAAATTTTACCCACTTTTCATTTATCCAGTGATAAAAAAATATAGATAATAAAAATATATGGATTTTAACAATCTGCAGAATAAAAAGTTAGCATTTAAATATACATTTTGAAGAAGGACACAAAGGAATCTAGAGACTAGAAATTCTCACCCTAGTCTGTTACCAACCATTTATGACCTTAGCTGGCCCTGAAGACCTGGCTTACTTGCTTTGTTAACTGTATGGGTTACCAACTCTTAATCCCCGGTTTCCTAGTCTATTAACATTACCCTCATAGGGTTGCTATAAAGATTAAATGAGAATATCCGCATAAAGTTCTTTGACACATAGTCTTAAAACCAGAGACATTCATTTGTACGAAAAATACTGATCTGAAATCATATCATAAATGACCTTGTCAGTATTAGAAAAACTGTTCCAGACACAAATTTTCCATGAAGGCTTCAATGTTACAAGAACTAACTCCTATCTTGAGATAGTGTCTGCATGCTAATTTTTAACATAATAACTATTATCTAGTCCACTTTCTGAGTGTTTTAAAGTGCGTTACTTATATGCATTTTGGAATTTTTTCTTTCTTCTTTTTTCTGGCCGTGCCACACAGCTTGCAAGATCTTAGTTCCCCAGCCAGAGACTGAACCTGGGCCATGGCAATTCCCTGGAATTTTTTCTGACAGTAGGAGTCACCTCAACTATGTAGCTAAAAAACAGTTCCCTGTACCTGTTACAGAGCAGATGCCCAGCAAAATAAGCACTAAAGTAACAGCTGTTATCATCTGTGGATCTCAGGTTCCTCATCTGTTTAACCAAAGGGTCCCTTCCAGTTTAAACCCAGGGTCCCTTCCAGTTCCCAAATTCCACGTTTACAATATTCTCCCCACCCATATGCATAAGAGGAAATTTGATACAGAAGGGACTCAGGTCTTACTGGACTGTGGAATTGCAGAAAATTTTACTGTTTTGGATAAAAGTGACAGAGAAAAAACTGCATCCAGATAAATCACTCTATCCACCAGCCTTCGCTCCAGCTGAGCTATTATGCAACCTACAACGTTAGCCTCAAATGGAAAAAAAAAAAAAAGGATCCATGAAATGCAGGAACCACAGTAATGGTGAAACAGTACTGTCTTTCCAAATTTACTATAATTTAGGTAATTCTTGGAATGTTTCCTTCACAGCTTTCAGAGTCAAATGAAAACAATTTTAAACATCCACTTTGGGCTTCCCTGGTGGCGCAGTGGTTGAGAGTCCGCCTGCCGATGCAGGGGACACGGGTTCATGCCCCGGTCCGGGAAGATCCCACATGCCGCGGAGCGGCTGGGCCCGTGAGCCATGGCCTCTGAGCCTGCGCGTCCGGAGCCTGTGCTCCGCAACCGGAGAAGCCACAGCGGTGAGAGGCCCACGTACCGCAGAAAAACAACAGCAACAACAAAAAAAACATCCACTTTGTTTTACATACTTCAGTCTAATAAACTGCAACAATAGTTACTGAAATGGAGCCAGGCAGTCCTTCAACACTAAAACAATGAGTCCCAGATCATTTCCGAGTTACAGTTTCACAAGCAGAAAATGAGAACAATGCCTCCAGGTGGTTTTGAGAATTAAATTTAAGAAAACAATGTAATGCCCTCAGCATACTTCTTAGCATATAACAGACAATAATATGGTGCATATATGTCTTATAGTTAGTTATTCCTTGCCCAGTAAATTTGATATAACTGAGCTAAAACAGATTTTCTCTCAAAAAAAAGACAAATTCGAATTGTATTTACCTCTATATTATTGTTCATTAACCCACAAGCATCAGCAAAGTCTGGATGTTTTGTGTTGATATAAGCCAATTCAATTGCCACTAAGTTATGGACCTAGAAAAAAATAAAATTAGGCTATATACAAAATATGCCAACCTAATTTTACTTAAGGAAACATATAAACTTATTAAACAGATAATTCTAAAAGACAGTACAGGAAACTGATGCCTAAATAAATACTTGATAATTATACTCCAATTGACAGAGTTTATACCAAATAACAATTTGCTCTATCTTTTGAATTATCTATATTTTAGCATCTAAGATTGCATTTCTGACACTGAAGTAGTTAGAAGTATTTGTTAGGGAAAAAAAAGTTATCTACCTGATGCATATCTAACTTCCAAGCAACTTTGCTATTAAAACCTTAGACCATCCACTATTCCATGTCAAAAGTTCAGGTTCAACAATAAGAAAACATTTCATAATCAGATGTAAGTTAAAGATTTTAACTTTATTTGGGTAAAGGATACATTTAACGACCTGAGATAATGATTGATTAGCCTTAATTATGAAGCACCTAGTTTAAATATATGTGGTTCAATTGGGACAATTGGGACAATAATCAAAAAGGAAAGTTGAAATTAATTTCTCTAGCGTTGTAGAGAGATTAAACTAACTCCTTCATTTGCACTGTCCTTACAAATCTTAGGTATCAGAACAGCACTAAAAGATCAAGAACCAGTGAAAATTATTTATTTAAATGAAATTCCAATGATTCTGATATCAGTAGGTAGAGTCTGAGATCAGGCTAACCATGTTCTTACTCATTTCAATCTGGTGGTTATGCTTGCTAGGGAAACAACTAAGCAGCAGCACTTACATTCTATACTTCCAAGGATGGTTTTGTACTCTTTAAGTAAATGTCCATTGGGGCTCACCATCCGGAGCCAAAGACCCAAATGCACTTTTAGAGACCAGAAAGGAAAAAAAGAAACCAGCCAACAATTAGAGGCATACGGACAATTTCAAATGCTTATTCCATATTTCTGCCAATTTCAGGATTTTTATTTTTAAGGATAGCAACCATGATATTATGGTATTAGGTCATCAAACAAGGAAACTGTACAAATGGCCAAATTACCCTGATGTACATCAGAGTTAAAAAAAAAAGAGCTTGCTATATGAAGGCTCAGTTTACTGAGGCTAAAGATAAAACTAACTTTCCATTAAATCAGTGCTGCTATATAATAAAGCAAAACTACTCACAATCCTCAACAATAACTCCATTTTCAGGAAAATCTGTGGCTGCAGGCTAACAATGATTAAAATATGGAGAAAAATGCATTTTATACCAGAATTACTGAAGTTTCCTTTGAAATAAGACAAACTTGCTTCTTTTTCTTTTCAATACACTGGGAATCATTATGCCTAAATTCATAAAGCTGTACAAAATAACTTATTAACAGTGATTACAATGATTTATGAAATAATAGCTCACCATTTCATTTGTAACAGGCAACCGTTTACGAAGAAGACAAGTCACTACTTCAACTATGGCATCATGAAGTTTAGGGAACCGCAACAACTCCTACATGTAGTGGAAGAAACAGTCTGTTTTGTTTAAAGGAAAATTAAATAATCTCTGAAGTACTGAATCAGATTTGGACTGAATCAGATTTGGAAGCTACATTTAACTATACTATTTCAAATCACTTTTAGATAAGGGAACTACATTTTAACTTTTAGCCCATCTTCTATATTTCCTCCTTCCCCTTGAAACCACCACCTCATGTCTTTTACTACTTAATCTGAAACCTGTTACATTTCTCAATTACCTGTGTACTGTAATTGCTACAGTGCTGAATGATCCTTTGCATTTCTTCATGAACCAGTTCCACACAACGGAGGCTGGGCTCTTCCAGACGTTTGATTTGCCGTTTGACCAGCAACTCAAATGAAACTTCAGGCACAAACAAAGCAGGACGAGGACCCTAAAAAAATAAAACTATGAGCTCTTATTATAGCCACATATAATTTTGGTTCTTCCTTAAGTTTAAAATAAATCACGTTTTTGGTATTTTTCATAAAAAAGCACTTCGTAATTTCAAGAATGAGAGCGAAATAACAAAGTGTACAATTCATTAAAAAAAATAAGAGTTATATGGATTAAAAAATAATCTTTAACCTCATTTCAAAAAATTCTAAAAGTTAAGCATACTCACAGTTGCATTTCTAATGGCAGTCAAAATGTCAATAGTGTTAAGGCCACCTAGTGGGTCAACAGATTCTAAGGTTCGCCCAAAAGTCTCATGGAAAATATAACATATTCTAGCACCACCGCATCTGAAAGGCAATGAAGTATATGACTTCTAGTATTACTAAAAGGGAGGAAGCTACAAGTTAGAAGTCTCACTGTAAGCTTTAAGACTGTCTCAGATGAACAATCACACTTAGACCATTTCCATGTGTTCTCAAATCCATTATGAACCAGTTTCTCTAATTTTTTTAATGGGGAAAGGAGTCATTTCACAAAAGGCATTCACATATGCACGTGCACACTGAGTAACTGTTCTTTCAGAAAACATCAGTTATCTAAGAACTACTAAACATTTTTCTCTGCCCTAGTTTTCTTCAACTAGACTATGAGCTCCTTAAAGATAAGAAACAATGTCTTATTTCTATTTATTCACAATCTGGAGATCAGCAAACTTTTTCTGTAAAAGGCCAGATAATAAATACTTTAGACTTTTCACAACTCTGTCACAACTCACCAATTCTGCCATTGAGCACAAAAGCAACTACAGACAGTATGTAAACAAATAAGCACAGCTATGTTCCAATAAAACTTATGCCCACTAAAATTTGAATTTTATATAATTTTCGCATTACAAAATATTCCTCTTTGAATTTTTTTCAACCACTTAAAAGTGCAAAAGTCATTCTTAGTCAATGGGCTATATATAGTTTGCCTATCCCTGCTTTAAACAAATTAAATCTCTGGGCCTACATACTGGACACCTTGTGTTTCCTATCTTAATGACTAGAAACCCTGGTTATTATCTTTTATTTTTTTCATTCAAGTCTAGTTGAAAATTTACAAATACATTTATATCTCCCCAAATCATCCCATCTTCTCTGTTTTCACCATCACTATTCACTACTTTCTTACAGTGATCTAGGCAGAAGATACCAGCCTAACATTATGCTAAGTGAAATAAGCCAGACACAAACGGACAAATATTGTATGATTCTCCTTATATGAAATATCTAGAACAAGGAAATTCATAGACAGAAAGTAAGTCAGAGGTTACCATGGGCTGGGGGAAGAGGGGAACACAGAGATATTGCTTATATGGATACAAAGTTTCTGTTGGGATAATAAAAAATTTTGTAAATAGATACTATTTGATGGTTGTACAATACTGTGAATATACTTAGTGTTACATATTATACTTTAAAATAGTTAAAATTACCAATAACTGGTCTCTCTGCCTCCAACTTTTCCCTTCTCCAAATAGTTTCCATAATGACCAGAATATCTTTCTAAAATGGGTTACTTCTGTGACCAAAAGTGTTTTATTTTTTTATAGTAGGAAGTTCTTCAAATTCTGAAGATACTAGACTTTCCACAGTCTTGTTCTTAGACACCTTTCCTGCCTTACCTCCTGTTACATCCCATCATTGTATATGCCATTCTCCAAATTCGCCCTGCGTTAATCTTTTTTGTTCCAAAGCCTAAAATACCCTTCTACTTACTGCCTTCCCATATTCTATTCAGAACCCAACCCAAATGCATTCCTAACTATGGAGCTCTCCCAATCCTTGAAAGAAATGAAAGTGGTCTCTCTTCAATGTTCTAATAAGGTTTGATTAGGTAATTACAAAGATATTGCTTAATTAACTACTTATAAAACTGTCCATATGTTATATGCACTTTTCTGGTTATGTATTATATTTAATAAGAAGTATTTAATTAAAAATTATACTCCTTTTGCCACCTAATCAACCCTTGTGTTACCCTGACCTACCTTACCCACTGAACTCTTTAAAGGTTTATCTTAGTAATCTTTACTTCCCTTAATATGCATACATTTAAAACCATTCAGTAATTAGTTTGTTAAATATTCTACAGTATTAACTCACATAGAAGGCTACCTGGGTCACACGAAAGTACATAGAACTTTATATATATACATACAAACACACAGACATGAAGTATGTGTATAATTGGAGAAATCTGAATAAGCTGTGTGGATTGCACCAATGTCCATTTTCTTGCTTTTTATTGTACTACAGATATGCAAGATGTCAACGCTGGGGGAGATGGGGTGAAAGGTGAATGGGACCTCCCTGTACATTTAGTTGCAACTTCCTATAAGTCTATAATTATTTTTCAAAATTAAAAGATTTTTTTAAAGGTGAGAGTTTAGAGAAATGGATATTCTTTTATATTGCTAGTAGTAAAACAATACAATCGGGGCTTCCCTGGTGGTGCAGTGGTTGAGAGTCCGCCTGCCGATGCAGGGGACACGGGTTCGTGCTCCGGTCTGGGAAGATCCCACATGCCGCGGAGCGGCTAGGCCCATGAGCCATGGCCGCTGGGCCTGCGCGTCCGAAGCCTGTGCTCCGCAACGGGAGAGGCCACAACAGAGAGAGGCCCGCGTACCGCAAAAAACCACAAAAACAAAACAAAACAACAAAAAAAATACAATCGGGCTTCCCCGCGTAGTGCAGTCGTTAAGAATCCGCCTGCCAATGCAGGGAACACGGGTTCAAGCCCCGGTCCGGGAAGATCCCACATGCTGCGGAGCAACTAAGCCCATGCACCACAACTACTGAGCCTGCACTTTAGAGCTCATGAGCCACAACTACTGAAGCCCACGCACCTAGAGCCCGTACTCTGCAACAAGAGAAGCCACGGCAATGAGAAGCCCACACACTGCAATGAAGAGAAGCCCCCGCTCGCCATAACTAGAGAAAGCCTGCACGCAGCAATGAAGACCCAACATAGCCAAAAATAAACAAATAAAATCAATAAATTTATTTTAAAAAATACAATCTACTAATAGCATAGCAATAATAAGAGACTTTGAGGATGTCATATACCCTTTCATCTAGTAATTCCACTTCTAGAAATTTAACCTAAGGGTTTACTTGGATACATGGCCCAAAGATAGTCCATCACAACATTGTTTATATTTGTGTATAACTGAAAGCAAACTATCAATAGTAGGGGACTGGTTGAACAAATAAGAGTGTATGTCTAAAAAGTAAAATAATATGTAAATCTTAAGACTGAGAGTACAAATATACAATTACTACTAGTTGTTTGTGACATGTTGATTTAAAGAAATGATTCCATAGCATCTGATTTCTAAAGATGTGTATTACAGGCAGTTATATGTTTTATAGAAGCATAGAAAAATGTCTAGATTAATGCCAAAGTAACAGGGATTATTTCTTAATGATGTAATTAAAAGCAATTTTGTCCTTATGTTTTACTCTTCTTACTTATATGCATTTTTGTATTTTTTCATGAACAATTATATTGTGTGTATTAAAGAAACAACAAACATATTTTAATTATGAAAATTTTATAAATGCTTATCAATTAAAGTCTTGTTTTAAAGAAAGCCCTGAAACTTTTACCGTGCTTTACATAATTTATAAAGCATTTTACATACATATGAGACATTATCATTTCTACAAAATGATATTCCTGTTTTACAGATAATAAATTACAATCAGATAATCTCAGAGTTAAGTCACTGTAACTAAAGATCTTTATCTTTTATCTTTATCTAACCTATCAATCCAGGTAACCAAATCCATAGAGAAATTTCTTACTTACAGCTCTGAAGTTTCAATATATTTCGCAGTTCCTTCAATAGTATTACAATATTCTGTGGCAAATTTGGTAATAAGCTGGAGTAAAGTAGCACTTTTATCATCCACAGGTTCACCATAGCTATTTAGAAGAGACTGATATTGAGCAGCTAGAACATTTATTCTTGTTTTCAACTCTGGCAAGCAATCTCTGATGTGATGCATCAGTAGCCTAACAAAGGTGAGAAAGGAAGAATTTTAAAGTAAATGTGTATTTTGAAGACCCAGGCAGGTCAAATTTTAAAATGCAAATAATAGGGAAACCTGTCAATTTGCCCTGGTAGGAAATAATGCAATCTTAGACTAGAAGGTAAATATGTAGCCTGAAAAAAATGACATGAAGGAAACCATCTTAGTAAATGCTTTTTAAATGTGCCTTCAACCCATCAAATTGTAGCAACTGCTAGAGAATCAAATATAAATTTTAAAAAAATTTTTATATTATTGCAGTTACCTCAAAGAATGTAAGCTACTCAATCCAATTCCACCTACATTATTTTGGTTTCCGACTTATCTTTTACAATGGATACTCAGCATAGTGAAAATCAATCTTGTTAAGATACATATCCATCAGCCTTTAATTTATTTAGGGAATAAGCCAAAAGTAAAAGAAAATAGCTTTTACTTCAGTCATTTATAAATTATTTAGAAAGGCCTTCTAATCCCTCTACCATCAGTGCATACTCAGAATTCAAGGTGTATAGTTTACATTCTTTTTATGAATAGGAACAGAAGACATCCTAAATTAAGAATAGGTTATGTGAAAATTATAAATCTTAATTCAGTTCCTGAAATACAAAATGGAAATGAAGTCATCTGCCATCTAGTTCTATCATCAAAAGTAAAATGACTGTCAAGAATTTCATGATTAAGGTATTTTAAAATTCACTTGAGCATTCCTAGACTACACGATGATTTAATGCCAACCACCTCAATAAAAATAAATATCTACATTATAAGAACCTACTATACAAGAAACAAAAAGTGAAATTTTACAGACAAGGACACTATAAAAATGTAAGGAACTGATAATCAAAGGTCTCAGACACCTATTGGCAACCCAGAAACATCTCATTTTCCAAAAGGTAAAAAATGTTACCTGTTTAAAGTCCTGGCAAGATACTTTGTTCCATTTCTATTGGCCAGAGATGGGTATTTCTTTTGAAGGAAAGCATATTCATCACGGATTGAATCAGTTACACTCTTCTTATTATTAATATCTAGCTGGCTCCTAAGGTTGAAAAATAACAAAACTGTTCAACTAAAGTCAAGTGTGGTACTAAGTACTCTGGATAATGAGGATGATGATAATGATGATAATGATGATGGCACGAGGCACTGTCTATAATGCCTGACATGAATTGTTAATTCTCACAATCAGTCTATGCAATAGGTATTATCCCATTTTATAGCAAAGTAACTAAGGCCCAGGGAGATTAACTAACTTACCCAAAGTCACATATTAAGTAGTTCAGCCAAGATTCAAACTGTGTGACTTTTAAGTAAGCAATGCCTGAATAATTTAGGCCTCATTATTACCATTACATTATTACCATTACCATTAACTACAGTCAAAAGCAGTACTCTTTAAGTAACAGGGATAAACAGGTGAAAATATATGTGTGTCTTAATCAACTGTATATTTTATCCATGGACAGGCAACTAAATTGAGTAGCCATCTACAAATACAACAAATAGTTTTATACCACCTGCTTGCATGAAAAGAGATAATAGGAATTTTTAAAAAAAAGAGTAGGGGTGAGGGAGAAGGACATGTGATTAGAAGCAGACAACTGTAAAGACATCACTTAGTAACATTTTCATTTTAAAAGGTCTGAGACCAAAGATGTTAGGAGCCATTTAAACCCACATTATATCTAGTTTGTAGATGAACTAGGAGTAGAACCCAGATCTCATGACAATTTCAGTGCTTCCTATTTTATAAAGGCTTTGGACTAAGATCTCCATTTGAATCTGGCTCTGCTTTCACCAGCCATGTGACTTTGGTAAATGTATAACAAGTTTTCTGATTATAAAACAGACCAATATACATATCTCACAGGGACGTTGTAAGGGTTCAAAGAGATACCCTTAAACATTTTTCACAGTAGAGCATCTAAAACTTAAGTAGACACTCAACTGTAGTTAGTTTCCTTTCCACAATTTTTTATTTCACCTACTTATAATTAGGATACGTTTAATAAAATTTCTCCAAGTCACTTCCTGGCAGTTATGTAGAATCACTAATGCTAGGGGTTAAATCGATCTATTAAAATACTACCACCCTAAGAACACTTGACTGGTGTAAACTAAATAATACGTTTTTTTATCCAGTGCCCTCCTCATACATAATGTAATAGACAGGGACTTTTTAAGCCTAGCCATTAAATTTTCTTCCATTTTGTGGCACTGCTTACTTTAGAAACACTTTCTGTTTAAAAATATCTACAGGAGGCTTTAGTGAATCTATTCCTTTACAGCAATGAATTCTTTAGCAATACCAAGATTATAGTAAAAGGGGAAAAAGTAGGGACACTATCACATTTCAGACTGATTCAAAAAATTCAGATTTGCTTTGAAATGAGAATGCTGCAATTCTTATCCCATTCTTGATTGCTAACCTGTTAACTATTCCAATTATTCCCAGTTTGACTGGTATAACCCTTCCCATCAATACATCCATGGCATCAGTACCCGCATCCATGAGATCAAGTTTAGTGATTACAGCTAGGGTTCTGCGACCTGGTAAATGCAAAAAAGAAAAGAAATGACCCATTAAATTAAGCTATTAAGTATTAATAAAGGAAAATCCTAATCTATAATCCCACCTAACATTACCGTTGACATCATTTTGGTAATGTTTTTCTAACCTTTGCTTACAAATACTTTTTAAAAACTACTTTTAATCATCATGTTTAATTTAAAAAATTTTTCACATATAATTTTTTATTAGCTCTTCGGGCTAACTTTTTTATTAGCATTTAAAAAATTTGTTTAAAATTCACTCATGCCTAGTGAGTGAATTTTTTTTTTTTTTCTTCATTACAATTTATTCTTTCTTTCTGCCCACCCCTCGGCATCTCTTGCCACATAACCAGCCCACCCAACACTGTCTTGGGTTCAGGGCTGCTTCACAGAGGTACACAGTTCCACTGGTTCCAATCACAGGGCATGGGATATGATGCAGACTGTGACTAATTTTCTGTATGACTTTGTTGGCTCTGTATGGTTATATACAGGGAAGCCGAGTTTGTCCAGAGCCTGGGTGTGGACAAACAACATATGGGAGACGAGACCCTGGCCCCGGTACTCAGGCAGGGTGACCCCCAACTGCACTTCTCCTGTCTAGTCCATCAGGGACCAGGACACAGGGGAACCCTCTGGCCCCAGCAGGCAGAAGGTAGGGAAGGCCCGGATACAGTGCTCAATGAATTGCTGGCTCCTCTCATTGCCACTAAAATGCCAGAATTTATTCACCATGGCAGCGTGGACAGGATCCAGGGATGAGAGTTTAAACATCTCTTGGTTAATGGCTTTTTTTCAGTTCTATGAGTTTTGACAAATGCAATGTCACCACTACCTCAAAACAAAACAGTTCCATTGCCCCCCAACCCCCACCAAAATTTCCTTGTACTATCCCATTCCTAGTTTTGTCTCTTCCAGAATGCTATATAAATGGAATCATATATATAGCCTTTTGAGTCTGGCTTCTTTCACTTGGCATAATGCTTGTGAGAGTCATCTATTTTGTTGAACGTATCAATAGTTCATTCCTTTTTATTGCTGAGTAGTATTCCACAGTATGGACACACTATAGTCTAGTTATTCATTCCCCATTTGAGAAACATCTGTGTTGTTCTCAGTTTTAGGAGATTAAGAATAAAGCTACTATAGATATTTGCATACAGGTTCTTTATATGAACATAGGTTTTCATTTAACATCGGTAAATAACCTAGGAGTGGAATTACAGATTTAACTGTTTAAGAAACTGAGAAACTTTTTCCCAAAGTGGCTATACCATTCCCACCAGCAATGTATGAGAGTTCCAGCTGCTCTGCATAATTTCCAATTTTACATATGGCATTTTTCAATTAGAAGCATTTTTGTATTTTGGTCCAAATCTATAAAATCATCCTTTTTAATGATTCCATATTCTATTATTATCTTATCATTCCTACTGTGGGCCATATATTGATTCTTATTTTTTATAAATAATACTGGATTGGATTATTTCCTTATACTATATTACTAGATTAAGATCACTAGATCAAAAGTACGATTATATTTATGGCTCAAGGGTCAGTTTAAAATAGAATTAATGTATATAAAATGCCTAACAGTTTACTTTATATAATAAAAGTAAAATTTAGATAAACATTTTGATATAGTTTATCTTTTAATCTAAAATGAACATTAATTACTCATATAATAAAAGTTTCTTAAAAACTTGAAATAAAAAATTTTAAGAAATGACGCCGTTTATAGGAATTTTAATTAGCAGTCTTAGCATTAACATTTCCTACCAAATTTTTATTTTAAATTTTTATTCAAAGTAGGAAATAAGAAACATGACACTGCCCACAGACCCTCAATACTCAGATGAAAAAAAAATGGCTCCTGTATACAGCAAAGCATACATTTATTAGCAGCAATAATAACTTACAGTCTGGCATCTTATATAAGATGCACACTGCAGCATTAGTCAGGTATCATATACTGACTCACAGCATGAACTATATTTCGAAGAATCCCCTCTGCCTTGAACCTCTGCAGAATGTAGATACCATAATTACCTACTATACTATAATAGTCTACAATGATTATCTACCATGACAGTTACTCTTAGAAATCAGCCATTCAAAAACCTAAATCATTTTATTTATACAAAACAAACTTTTTGCGAAGCCATCTTCTTATTTTAAAATCATTAGGTAATCATTACAAATATGGACATCATGTGAAGTATTTTTGCCTAGCCTGTACAGCAATTTATCCATTTCCACCAAAATTTCTAGTTGATAATATAAGTAAAATAGAAAAGCATTATTTTTAAAATAGCTATTCTTTTTAAAAATAAAAACTCCTCTCGAGGGTAGATTTACCATGTTAACCAAGTATCTCATTAAAAATTAACATCTGTCCTTACCATCTGGATCTACCTCCCTTGAAATTTTAAGTGCCTCTGATGTTGCCATATCCGTATTAGCAGCAGTGACAGCGAGGATAATGGAATTTGGATTACTGATGAACCGAAGAATGAGCTCTCTGATTTGAAGTTCAATATCCTTAGGTTGATCACCTACAGGCACCTGGACCAAAAAGAGATGATCAAGGAACTAGTAATAAAAATCAACTCTGCTTTTTTTTTTCCTCCATTTAATCCAAAGAATATAGGTATTACTCCATTTACAGATAATTAAAATGTAATTATATACTAGTGGTAGAGGCAGAAAAAGTGGAGGAGGCAGAAGGGAAGGCAGGAGAGGCAGGCACACTCAGTGTAGCTTGACAGAAATACATCATAATTTCTGTCTGACTCTTGTTTTTTCACTCTAAAAATGTTTCTATATGGTGCCAATCCTTCTTCCACCAAGTCAAAATCAGTCTTGAATAATTGGAACTCTTTGACAGATCGTGTAATGTCAATTTGTTTTCGGGCACTGCTTCTTTTACATCTTCTTCCTCATCATCTGGCACTGTTTCAGAAGTACTCATTTCCATCAACTCATCTTCTGTTAATTCCTCCCATGCACTGTCTACTTTAGCTCTTGAATTCCTACAAGATTCATATCTTGAAACCCTTCACCCACCCACCCACTTTTTTTTGGACATGTCCACAGTCTCTTTCATGATTTCCTTGATTGGCTCTGTCATAAATCCTGAAGTCTTACACAACATCTGGACACAGCTTTCTCCAGCAGGAATTTATTATTTCAGACTTAATGCCTTTCATGGCTTTTTCAATAACAACATCTTCAATAGTGTAATCCTCCCAGACTTTCATGATGTTCTCTCTAACAGGGTTCTCCTCCGTAGTATTGACAATCATTTCCATAGAGTTCCATGTGTAATAAGCCTTAAAGGTCCATATGACCCCCTGATTTAGAGGGTGAATAAGGGACATTGGGTTTGGAGACAAGTAGACCACTTCAACACCTGTGGCCAGGGGCACTGTCTAATACCAAAAGAACTTTAAAAGGCAGTCCCTTACTGGAAAGGTACTTCCTGCTTCAGGGACAAAGCATTGATGGAACCAGTCCAGGAAAAGGGTTCTCTTTGTCCAGGCCTTCTTTTGGGGCAACCAAAAGACTGACAGCTGACTCTTTTGCCTTCAAGGCTTGGGGGTTAGCAGCTTAATAGATAAGGGAAGTCCTGATCATGAACCCAACTGCATTTGCACAAAACGGTAGAGCTGGCCTATCCCTTCCTTCCTTACATCCTTGTGCCTGCTTCTCTTCCTTACTAATAAATGTCCTTTGTGGCATTTTTTTCCAGAATAGGGCACTTTCATCTGCATTAAAAACCTGTTCAGGCAGATATCCTTTCTCCTTAATGATTTTCTTAATAGCATCTGAGAACTTGTCTGCTGCCTCCTGTTACCTTGATATTTTTTAAGCCAAACCTCTTTCTGAAATTATCAAACTATCCTTTGTTGGCAATAAATTATACAGCTTTAGATCCTTCACCTTCCTTTTGCTTTAAGTTGTCATATGTTGACTTTGCTTTTTCTCAAATAACGTTATAGTCTATAGGTATGCCTTTCCTACAGCAATCCAGCACACACATAAAAGTTGAAATTTCAATACAAGATATAAAGGCATTGCACATAAAGTGCAAGGTTTTCATGCCTTCTGGCATAGCTGCAGCACTGCCTTCATGAATTTCCTTTTCTTTTTTTTTTACAATGGTTCTTAAGTTGGATTCATTTATCTTGAAATGGTGGGCGACTGCAGACCTCAATCTACAGTGCATATCAAGCAATTCAACTTTTTCTTGTAACATCATGACTTTTCACTGCTTCTTGGGAGCACTTCCAGCATCACTAGTGGCACTTCATATGGGTCTCATGGTGTTAATTCAAGGTTTACGGTATTACACTAAACATGATGAAAAATATGCAAGAACCACAGAGATCACCTTTTACCATGATTTACTGGAGAGATGAACTGCTCAAGCAGAGATGATTAGCATCACACGGCATTTTAACAGGCTATTCACAATACTTGAGCTCAGCACAACAGCAACAGAAGGTGGCTATGAAATTATTACAGTAGTACAGTATGTACTACAGTTCATCTTACGCAGTTATGATTAAATACTGCATCTTTACATTTGTTTACATTTCTTTCTGCTTCAAACGGCACCATGTACAGTCTGTGTGTGCATAGGTTTTGATAAATTTTAACTTTTTATAATAGATTTGTAAGTTAATTTTTATTAATTTTTTCAGTATTTCTAGGCTATGCAGTTGTCTGCAAGTTTTTTTCAAATTGTCACAAATCTCCAGAAGAATTTTCCAATATATTTACTGAAAAAAATCCACATATAAGTGGACCCATGCAGTTCAAACCCTTGTTCAAGGGTTGACTGTATAGTGTAAACATAACTTTTATATGCACTGGATAAACAAAAAATTTGTGTGATTTGCTTTATTGCGATATTCACTTTATTGCAATATTCACTTTATTGTCGTGGTCTGGAACCAAACCTGCAATATCTCCAAGGTATGCCTGTATTTTAAAGGTAAGGAGAGCTAGAGGATTTGCTGACAGAGAAAGTAGGGTGTAGGATAAGAAGTATCAAGGATGACTACAAACTTTTTGGCTAAGCAACTGGCAGAACAGAGTTGCCATTTACTAAGATGGAGGAGACTGTAGAAAGATCAAGTCAGGTTGAGGGACAGATCAGGCATTTGGTATTAGACACATCAAGTTTGAAATGCCTATTAGACATCTGAAGTGTGTATGTCAAGTAGACAGTGGATATACAAGATGAATATACAAGTCTGGAGATATTTGAGTGTTGTCAGCATACAGACACTCATATTTAAAGTCATAAGACTGGATAAAATCATCAAGAGGTTAGGTGTACCCCTTTGACAAGAGGTCCAAAAACTTAGCTTTGGGGCACTCACTGTTTAGACACTGGGAAGACAAGAAACCAGCAAAAGAGACTGAGAAGGAGTGACCAGTGAGATCAGAAATAATCCTCTAGAGTGTGGTATCCTGGAAGCAGAGTAAAGAAAGTGTTTCAAAGAGAAAGAAGGGCTCAACTATGTCAAATGCTGCTAATAGATCAAGGTAGTTGCAAAAAAAAAGCTGATTAATCTATATGAGGTTAAGGAAAAACTACATTTGTTCAAGTGAAAACAAACATGACCATACCCACAATGAGTAACAACTATTCTTTACCTTAGTCATTCCTGGCAAATCCACAAGTGTCAGATTGACAACATTGGGTGAAAAAATCTTAAGATGAATTGGTTCAGGGCTTACTCCCTAAAAATAAGTTTTAAAATATCATATTAAAATCACATTAAAACTTCAATGAATAAAAATGCTAAAGTAAACCTCATTTTCAGTATTATACATTAGATGCTTTTAAATATTAAATAAACCATGATTTCTAAAACATTTCAACAATCAAAACCCGATGAAACATATAGGAAATAAGGCAGCTAGCCATAGGTTATAATCCCATCCAACCTTATACTATTAATATACATAATTTATTTCCCCTATATTATTTCACATTCTTTTCTCTGGATTCTCAGCAGATAACGTTTCTTAAATATGTTTAATAGACTTAGTGCTGAACAAAAGAATAATGTATCACTATCCAAATTTATGAAGTTCTTGAGTTCAGGGAGTGAGACATAGGTAACAAGTTATCCAAATCAGGGAAGTATGGCGGCAGCAGCAGTAACTAAAAGGTAACCTGCCCAGAGACCAATAATAAACAAAGCTTAGTCAATCACTAAAACAGAGACAAATATCCTGAATAGGCATAAAGAAATTAACATGGCTCCAAAAATGCCTTTTTGTCAGGAAAAACCTCTCCAGCACAGCATCCGGCAGATAAAAGGACTCAATAAGTATTTTTTAATATTAATACTTAGCTAAGGCCCACTTGTGGGATTAAACGTACCCATACAAGAATGTAGGTAACAACAAAAGAGAAGGGAACAGAAAAGTAATAAGAATAAAGAAAGAAGAGAGAGAAAACAGAAGCATTTAAGGGAGTCAGTGATAGTGCCTCGTGTCAAAATTAATCGTATCTTAGACACCTAATTTACTTTAAATTCTCAGAATCTGAGAAGACAATTCAGCTGTTAACATTACTTTTCATTTTCATTGAAAAAAAACCCCTTAATTTCCCGTTTGCTTTCATAAGTAAATCTAGCCTTACTCAGGTAAGAAAAAGAGCTCTTCAAAATACATGGATCTTGTAAGTTATATATTGCTTCTTAAATTAGAATACAGTCAATCCAGCAGAAAAAGATAACACTGTAGGAAGTATTAAATTAAAAAGTTACATAATAAAGTGATATATAAATCTCACGATCAAGAATAAACACCTAAATGAAATATCTGATAGCATATAAAAACTCTAAGAAACAAAAGGTATTAAATAAAGTTTTTATATATTTGGGAAAATACTCCATTAGTTTCAAAGACCAGAATACTCTTGATGATATATTTATCAATGGGTATAATTTCCAGCTCTAAAGAGATGCCTACCTTATTATTTCCTGAAATCCTTTCTGTTTCATTTTCAATTTCTTGTCGAATTTCATCAAAATCTGTGTAAAGCTAAAAATTATTGAAACAAAAAACACGGTATTCAAAATAAGATTAAAAGTTCTTAAGCAGGGTTTGATAAATTTCAAGGATGTCTATGGATCTGCTTCAGAGAATTAGTAAACAAACTCTAATATACACATATATTTTTTCTGAGCCAAAGAGTCATAGTTTATATCAGTTTTTCAAAGCTGCCTGAGCCCACAACAGTTAAGAGTCTCAGAGAGAACAGGTCTCAACTTAAATGTTTTCCAAATAAACTACTATGGTTAGAAATGTTAAGATTTATTTTATAAGGAACAGCTGCTTCAAGATAACAATGCTACATTGCCAATCATAAGAAACTAAATTATCAACTACTTGTACCCCCAAAAAATGTTTTCAACATGTTACTTCTTCACCATATTCTTCTACAATTACCTTATTTTTGGTGTGAAGAAATTTACCCCATTCTTCTGCTTCAACCCCTGGAAAAAGAAAAACTCCATTTATTGGAAACTATGGAAATTACTTTTTATCTTTATTTAGGAATTCAAAAAGGCAGTACAATATTATTTTTTCCTATTTTGCCATTAACTACAAGTTAACGTATATTTTAAGATCTGCTAAATTATACTCTCACATTTTAAGAATTGTACCAGGTATTTCAGAAACGACTAATTTCAGAGTTGCTCACAGGTCTTCCCACTATTTGAAATCTAGATTTCAACAAATAAAATTGTTTACCTCTCCTCATATTATAGTAAAATATGTATACTTTATTTTTAAATATCTTACACATAAAAAGCAGTTTATCTGATGAAAATACTCAAGTTAATGGCTAAAAGAAGAAAACTTATGAGTCATACTGAATAATAATGCAAAAAGCATATATAATAGATTTACATGTAACTCATAAAAATTTGCAATATGTGAATGAAACAGCTAACTTTTCATTCTGTTTTGTCGTTTTTATTTTAATTTGGTTTCTTGTTGGTAACCCATAAAGTCACAATTTGTCGTTACTTTAAAGAGCTCTCTCAGTAGTGTGAAGCTACTCCATAATTTATATGCATTTTCAACGTGATTTTTCCCCCCCAGGAACAAGATTATGTTCTCCCTTGGAACTGAAGGTAGGTAAGAAATGAAATGGCATGGGGTGTGGGGAACCTGGCATATGCCCTGTATGGAGTTGCTACTCGCCAGTAGTTTCCAATAATAGGTCTGCTCCTCTTGCACTTGCTGAAAAAAGGAAAAATTATTCACTGCAGGTACTGTTTTGAGTGATCTGAGACTTGGAGAGCAAATTTTGTTCTGATTTTCCCAGAAAAGCTAGAAATGCTTAATTGTAGAAAGGTAAACTAACTTTGCCTCCCCGAAGCACAGCTATTCTGTTTTTGCCAAATTCAGAGTTTCAAACGTCTTAATGATTAAGTTTATGAATAACACATACCAGCCACCTGAGATCAAATTAAAATGACTGTAAGATATTCAAATAAATATTTACTGAGGAAAAGGTGGATCAATTTCTTTGGTGGGATAAAGGTAAAGAAACTGGATCCTTTTTGCAAGTAAAATGCTCACCTACTTGAAGCTTAGTACCTTCTTCCAAGAAGTCTCATTGGAGAACTGGAGTAATCTAGATGAATAGAACTCAGAGGCAGGTACTATATACCAAAGGGGTGTTCTTAATTTACCTTATCATATAGAAGAGGCCTGGCTTCACAAGCATGTTTTTAAAAATAAAAATAAAATAAATTACATTCACCACCAAAAAAAGCCTGCATTCTGATGCAATGCCAAAAGGTAACAAGAACCACTAACACCTGCAATCAATCAATGTGGATAGGCAAATAAAAATGGAAGAAAAAAAATGCACACAGCCTGTAAGAGTACAAAAGCACACATGCAGGCACAATAGGAAAAGAAGGGCCAAAAACAAATGGATAAAGGAAACCTTTAGAAAGGTGTCTTGAGTTTTTCCATGTAGCAGGGTCTGTAGTTAAAGAGAAACAGCACAGAATGATAAGTTTAGTGCTTATCCCTAATATTTGAAACCCTTCTAAAAAATCAAGTGTGCAAAAAACCTGAACACATTTCAAATGCCATTTCAAATGCATTCAATTATTCCAAATTTACAACTATAAAACTTCCATTACAATTAGTTATAATTAGAGGGATTATATAATATTTTAAATGACACAAATGAAGTATATAGTGTGCCATAATTTATTTTTTATTTTCCATTACACCTAATTATATCACCTCTGGTTTCTAATTCTAACAAAGTGGATTAAAATTAATTTACTATTCAAAAATTTGTCTTAGACATCTGATAACTATGGGTAAAGATAAATTACCTAGTGGAAAAAAATCTACAAAACATATCAAACACATCTTTCAAAACCTTTAAAGTAAATATGAACGTATTTACCAATTGAGCCTTCTAAGGGATTATTTTCTTTGAAATATATATTGAATTTAACAGAACACCACAGAAACAATTTTGGTCTTTAGTCAGCATGCTACTTTTGGATTTAGTCTACAAGGAGATCTGAGGAAAACTTAATTTATTTCTTATAAATATATAAAAGGTAATCATAGAGTTCAAACTAAATCACCATCTCACTTGAAAACAGTTTTTGTTTTTAATAAGATTTTATCAGAAAATTCTTTTACATTGGCAGAAGTGGGGGGCAAGATGAAAAATACTATAAATCTATATATTGACACCTCAATTATCCTATGTAGTTGGCAGAATGAGGGATCTCATGTTATATAAATTTTCCTGATAATTGAATTATACATAGTAATACTTAAATAGTTTAGCCAGTTTTGATGGACCTATATTTAAAATGGATTATACTGCTCCATGTCATGTTAGAATCCACTGCTCTTAAACTTACCTATTAATGGTAACTTATGCCTTTGTTACATAATAGAGCCCTTTGAGGCTACAAATCCCTATACAAAATGGTTAGACACTGATTTTTTCTTTTTTGAAGTTCTCCTGTCTTTATGTTTTCCTCCCCTTTCTCCTGTATGGTTGCCAGGCTGTCAGGTAGTTCATACTCTTCTGGCTGTCTCCTGCTTCACTGTTCCTAATTTCCTCTAGGGTAGAATGATTTGTGGTAAGGTAGAACTGTTTATCCTAAGGATAAATGGGCTCTGATGAGAAGTTAAAGAACTATTCTAGTTATTAATAATATATATGACATTTAGTACTCAAAATTTACAAAATCTATTTTGTGTTCTGGGTGGCTGAGTTGTCATTTGAAGTGAGGTTTTATGTTTTTTAATATAAAAAATAAGCACTAAGCTTGGGGAAAAAAAAAAAATATATATATATATAGGTAAAGATATGCAGATTTACTGACCAACCACCAAGAAGAGACATCAACAAAACAGAGTGGACATACAAACAAAGAGATACCAAGGAACTGACACTTCTATAGCTGAAATGTACACCCCTTCCAGAAACACTGCCCACATCTGCAAATAGTTTCTGAGAGACAGGATATCATCTGCCCTTTTCAAGGTGACTGAAGAAAATGAAGAGTTAAAAGCAACAGACTTAACACCATACAGTTTCTTGAAGTCTTAGTTTAAGGTATTTGGCAAAATTGATGATGTTAGTGAGAATGAAATTTTTAAAGAGTTATTCTATACATTTGAAGCTGGACCATAAATTAGTCCAAAATGATTAAATTCAAGGTTCAGAATTTCAATAATAAAGAAATATTACAGAAAAGCAAAGCGATGAATAATATACCAAGAAGCTACCTAATATAATTAAAAGACTCCTACATATTCCAAAATATTTATCATATTTATCATACCAAAAATATTTATCATTATATCATTATATGTTAACATCTACAACTTCATTAACTTGCTTTAGCGATTAACTTTCTGTAGTCATTGTAGATGCTCATGACAGGTCTTTTTTTTTTCCCCTTTAAAAAAAAAAATCAAACTATCACAACAATGCTCCTATAATAAGTAAAGGAAAAGATCAGATACAGAAATTAAAGTAACTCCAATTGCATCAAATTATCATCCCATCTTAGATTAGAATATAAGAAACAGAATGAAACTTCACTGAAAACAGATCTCTGCAGAATGAGAAACAAACATGGTACTCTGCTGCAAATGCAATTTAATACTTAGAACATTTTATAGACTTTTATAAATAAGACAAAATGTGAACCAAACACTGAAGATTAAACATATTACTCTCATCAAATATTCCAAACCTCACTAATGTAAAAGTATGATTAATAGAGGATACATATTTAATAGGCAATTTAAAACATGCTAATAAAGATAGTGTGTCTTAGGGCTTCCCTGGTGGTGCAGTGGTTGAGAGTCTGCCTGCCGATGAAGGGGACGCGGGTTCGTGCCCCGGTCCAGGAAGATCCCACATGCCGCGGAGCGGCTGGGCCCGTGAGCCATGGCCATTGAGCCTGTGCGTCCGGAGCCTGTGCTCCGCAACGGGAGAGGCCACAACAGTGAGAGGCTCACATACCGCAAAAAAAAAAAAAAAAAAAAAAAAGGTAGTGTGTCTTAAAATATTTTCAGTTGAACCAAAGAAGAACTGCTATAAAGGATGGTGCATATTTTCTTATCATGATACTCCACGTTTACTATTTGGGTGAGGGAGGACTCTAAAAAGTATGTGCTATATAGGTAAGCCTTAGCAAGAGAAGGATAGTAAAAAAAATAATAATAATTAGGGACCTCCCTGGCAGTCTGGTGGTTAAGACACCATGCTTCCACTGCAGGGAGCGTAGGTTCAATCCCCGGTCGGGGAACTAAGATACCTCATGCTACGTGGAGTGGCAAAAATAATAATAATTTTTTAAAAAAAAACTCTTTCTAAAAATAATATTCATCTTAGGGCTTCCCTGGTGGCGCAGTGGTTTAGAGTCCACTTGCCAATGCAGGGGACACGGGTTTGTGCCCCGGTCCGGGAAGATCCCACATACCGTGGAGCGGCCGGGCCCGTGAGCCATGGCCGCTGAGCCTGCGCGTCCAGAGCCTGTGCTCCACAACAGGATAGGCCACAACAGTGAGAGGCCCACATACTGCAAAATAAATAAATAAATAAATAAATAATAATATTCATCTTAGATTGAAGGGCCAAAGATTCAAAATTAGCAGACACATGGCAAGACCAGAAAAGGGAAGGTAAGATAACATTGTCATGCTGAAAAGCTAAATCATTTTAATTTTATTTAAAAGTAAATATTTAAACTAGAATCTAAAATATTTAAATTCTAGGGACTTCCCTGGTGGTCCAGTGGTTAAGACTCTGCGCTTCCACTACAGGGGTCACAGGTTTGATCCCTGGTCGGGGAACTAAGATCCCGTGTGCCGCGTGGCGTGGCAAAAAAAAGAAAATATTTAAATTCTAAAACAAAGTGAAAAAGCAAAAACATTGTTTTAAACACAAGGAAAAAAAGTTTAAAACACTCCAAAAGACACAAAAACTTTTAAAAATAACTGATTCTCATTTACCAAGTAGCTCACTAGATCCCCCACTAAATAGCATTAACAACAGTTTACTAAACTGAATTACCAAAAAGGTTCTTTTTCAAACAAGTTGACTCACGGTCCTCAAAAACAACAAAAATTACTCTTTTTTAACATGAGAAAAGACGCATACCACTTTTCTTCACAAGACTCCTGATTTTGCTACAGCCACTAATTTCTAATTAGCTCATATCTTTTGAAGATTGGACCAAAAATGAAGAATTTTTAAATAATTTATATTCCAATTCTAAAATTTACCATTTTCTTCTCCTGTTGTTTTTCGTTTATCTTCGGGTGAAACATGGACTAGCTGCAGAATGAGAGGTCTCCGGGTGACAATACCAGTGCCTCTGGGAAGCAGGTCCCTCCCCACTAGGCTTTCTAGCACTGAGCTCTTTCCACTGCTCTGAAAACGGAATACACAAGAGCAAAATGAGTTTCTTAACAGGTTTTTTTGTAACTCAGTAAGACTATGCTATATAATTACTTTAAAAAAAATTATTGCCAAGTCTTTTAAAATGAAAGTTTAAAATGAAGTTTATTATCTATTATATGATCTTTATTTCTTTAAAATAAAAAAGTACAAAAAGAGAAAATATATACCCTAGTGCAAAATCAATTAGTTATGTGGTAACAATATCTATGATTATTTCATGGGATATATAAAAATTTATAACTCAAAACAAAAGAGAGTGACAATATGAAAGCCCCAATTCCCCATAATTTTCCTACCTTTTCTGATACTCTCAACCATATAATATTAGGTATTTTCAAAACCTATATAATATTGGTATACATAAAATTATGCCCAGAATATGTAGATATTTTACTTTAAATGGGATAGTAGTACTATGTATATTTTTCTCTAACCCACTTTTATTTTTAATATAACAATCAGGGATATCATTCCATATCAATATATTTACTTCTGTGCTTAATAGTTAAATAGTATTCTGTATGTAAAACCAAACCCCAACTGATGGACATTTAAATGGTCTTTGCCACTATTAACAATGCTGCAATAAACATACTTTGTACATATAACCTTACTCACTTATCCTATTACCTCATTAGATTTACTTAGTTCATTAAATGAAATTGCTGTGATTAAAGAGCATACAGATTTTACGCATTCAGATACTACCAGACTGCACACTACAAGATGGGGGGCACCAAGCTATGCTTTATGTTCAATCTGCTGCATCCCCATCAGCATTGGGCATTACCACTTTTTTGAGTCTTTGCTACTTTTTTTTGATAGATAAACACTGACAGTTCATTTAAATTTGCATTTCTTTATTATTCAGCCTAGTATCACTTTGTTTAAGGGCCTTTTGTATTTCTCCTTCAGTGATTTGCTTGTTCAAATGCTGGTGTATTATGTGTCTTATTAGTTTATAAAGATCTTTATCCATATAAGTATTTATTTTTTGTTGTTTTGAGTATTTTCCCCCAACTTTTTATTTTGAAAATTTCAAAGCCACAAGAGTTGCAAGAATATTAACAGTGAATACCCATATACTGCAACAAAAGTACCATATACCTTAACTAATTATTAGTATTTTGACACATTTGCTTTATGTCTCTTCTTACACACACACATCTTTTCTTTTGCTGTCCCTTTTGAGAGCAGGTTAATATGTCATGACATTTCATCCCTAAATATAGTGGCATATCTCTAAGAATAAGGGCATTCTACTATATAACCACACTACAATGATCACAGTGAGGAAATTTAACATATACACAATACTAATAAACAGTACATAATCAAATAATATATAAACTTGTCTCTATTATGCATTTTTATATTATACATAAATGTTTACAAATTTTCTATTTTTTCAACTTTGTAATTCATATTTTTCTGTAACAGAATGTTTTCCTTACTGTATTTTTTCTTAGTCAAAACTAGTACATCTTCTAATTTCATACTTCTACAAAAGCAAACACCCTAAACTCATCTACTGTATCAGAAAGGGTCTACAAGAAACAGATGGCCCATTCAAGTTAGAATAATTTAAGGAAAGTTTATTTACAAGTGGACTATTTACAAAGTTTTGGAAGAGGGGGATCACAAGGGATAGTGCAATAACGTGGGCTGGTAATGACAGAGCAGCTCTTATCACTCACAAGCTCCAAAAGATGGATGAGAACTTTTAGAGAGCCAGCCAAAGGCACCTACACATAGGAAGTAAGCCAGGGGAATAAATACCCAGACTTTAGTCTCCTCCTTTCTCTAAGTCCTGCCAAGGCTCCCTATTTCCAAACCCAATAGGCAGAGGACATTCCTATTGTCCAGAAAGGTCCCCTATGATGGAGAAAACTAATGTTGAGTGGATAAGGAGTGTCAAATTTAAGATTATGTGGCACATCCGGTTTTGCTACGTTTTGGAGTCCAGGTTTGCCGCTCTCATAAGTAAAATGGGTGCTTCCCCCATTTCTTTTCTGTACTCTAAAATAATTTAAACAACACGCAATGGGGACCTTCAAGATGGCAGAGGAGTAAGACATGGAGATCAGCTTCTGCCCCACAGATACATCAAAAATAC
Organism: Aethalodelphis obliquidens; assembly: GCF_003676395.1. Classification (NCBI taxonomy): domain Eukaryota; kingdom Metazoa; phylum Chordata; class Mammalia; order Artiodactyla; family Delphinidae; genus Aethalodelphis; species Aethalodelphis obliquidens. The sequence goes on from NW_020837980.1 coordinate 1,421,048, forward strand.
ATCTACAGGGACTTCCCTGGTGGCACAGTGGCTGAGAGTCTGCCTGCCGATGCAGGGGACACGGGTTCGTGCCCCAGTCTGGGAGGATCCCACATGCCGTGGAGCGGCTAGGCCCATGAGCTGTGGCCGCTGGGCCTGTGCGTCCAGAGCCTGTGCTCCTCAACGGGAGAGGCCACAGCAGTGAGAGGCCCGCGTACCGCATAAAAAAAATAATAATAATACATCTACAGGGCTTCCCTGGTGGTGCAGTGGTTGAGAGTCCACCTGCCGATTCAGGGGACACGGGTTCCTTCCCTGGTCCGGGAAGATCCCATATGCCGCGGAGCAGCTGGGCCCGTGAGCCATGGCCACTGAGCCTGCGCATCCGGAGCCTGTGCTCCGCAACGGGAGAGGCCACAACAGTGAGAGGCCCGCATACCACACACACACACAAAAAAAATACATCTACATGTGGAACAACTCCTATAGAACACCTACTGAACACTGGCAGAGGACCTCAGACTTCCCAAAAGGCAAGAAAATCTCCACGTACCTGGCCATGTGGCTGACAGGGTCTTGGTGCTCCAGCCTAGTGTCAGGCCTGAGCCTCCGAAGTGGGAGACCGAGTTCAGGACATTGGACCAACAGAGATCACCCAGCCCCGTGCAATATCAATCTGTGAGAGCTCTCCCAGAGATCTCTGTCTCAACACAAAGACCCAGCTCCACCCAAAGGCCAGCAAGCTCCAATGCTGGATGCCCCATGACGAACAACTACCAAGACAAGAACACAACCCCACCCATTAGCACAGAGGCTGCCTAATATCATACTAAGTTCACAGACACCCCAAAACACACCACCAGACACGGCCCTGCCCACCAGAAAGACAAGATCCAGCCCCACCCACCAGAACACAGGCACCAGTCCCCTCCACCAGAAAGCCTGAACAAGCCACTAAACCAACCTCACCCAAAGAAGGCAGACACCAAAAACAACAGGAACTATGAACCTGAAGCCTGCGATAAGGAGACCACAAACACAGTAAGCTAAGCAAAATGAGAAGACAAAGAAACACAGAGCAGATTAAGGAGCAAGGTAAAAACCCAGCAGACCAAACAAAGGAAGAGGAAATAGGCACTATACCTAAAAAAGAATTCAGAGAATAATGGTAAAGATATCCAAAATCTTGGAAATAGAATGGAAAAAATAGAAGAAACTTTTAACAAGGACCTAGAAGAACTAAAGAGCAAACAAACAATGATGAACAACACAATAAATGGAACTGAAAATTCTCTAGAAGGAATCAATAGCAGAATAACTGAGGCAGAAGAACAGATAAGTGACCAGGAAAATAAAATAGTGGAAATAACTACCGCAGAGCAGAATAAAGAAAAAAGAATGAAAAGAATCAAGGACAGTCTCAGCGACCTCTGGGACAACATTAAATGCACCAACATTCAAATTATAGGGGTCCCAGAAGAAGAAGAGAAAAAGAAAGGGTCTGAGAAAATATCTGAAGGATTTTAATTGAAAACTTCCCTAACATGGGAAAGGAAATAGTCAATCAAGTTTAGGAGGCACAGAGAGTTCCATACAGGATAAATCCCAGGAGAAACACACCAAGACACATATTAATCAAACTATCAAAAATTAGGTACAAAGAAAAAATATTAAAACCAGCAAGGGAAAAGCAAAAAATAACATACAAGAGAATCCCCATAAGGTTAACAGCTGATCTTTCAGCAGATACTCTGCAAGCCAGAAGGGAGTGGCAGGACATATTTAAAGCGATGAAAGGGAAAAACCTACAACCAAGATTACTCTACACAGCAAGGATCTCATTCAGATTCCACGGAGAAATTAAAAACCTTACAGACAAGCAAAATTTAAGAGAATTCAGCACCACCAAACCAGCTTTACAACAAATGCTAAAGGAACTTCTCTAGGCAGGAAACACAAGAAAAGGAAAAGACCTACAATTACAAACCCAAAACAATTAAGAAAATGGTAATAGGAACATACATATCGATAATTACCTTTAATGTAAACGGATTAAATGTTCCAACCCAAAGACATAGACTGGCTGAATAGATACAAAAACAAGACCTGTATATATGCTGTCTACAAGAGACCCACTTCAGACCTAGAGACATATACAGACTGAAAGTGAGAGAATGGAAAAAGATATTTCATGCAAATGGAAATCAGAAGAAAGCTGGAGTTGCAATTCTCATATCAGACAAAATGCACTTTAAAATAAAGACTATTACAAGACACAAAGAAGGACACTACATAATGATCAAGGGATCAATCCAAGAAGAAGATATAACAATTGTAAATATTTATGCACCCAACATAGGAGCACCTCGATACATAAGGCAAATGCTAACAGCCACAAAACGGGAAATAGACAGTAACACAATCATAGTAGGGGACTTTAACACTTCACTTTCACCAATGGACAGATCAACCAAAATGAAAACAAATAAGGAAACACAAGCTTTAAATTACACATTAAACAAGATGGACTTAATTGATATTTATAGGACATTCCATCCAAAAATAACAGAATACGCTTTCTTCTCAAGTGCTCATGGAACATTCTCCAGACTAGATCATATGTTGGGTCACAAATCAAGCCTTGGTAAATTTAAGAAAAATGAAATCGTATCAAGTGTCTTTTCCAACAACAACGCTTTGAGACTAGATATCAATTACAGGAAAAAAACTTAAAAAAAAAAACAAACACACGGAGGCTAAACAATACACTACTTAATAACCAAGAGAGCACTGAAGAAATAAAGAGGAAATCAAAAAATACCTAGAAACAAATGACAACGAAAACATCATGACCCAAAACCTATGGGATGCAGCAAAAGCAGTTCTAAGAGGGAAGTTTATAGCAATACAATCCTACCTCAAGAAACAAGAAAAATCTCAAATAAACCACCTAATCTTACACCTAAAGCAATTAGAGAAAGAACAAAAAAAAACCCCAAAGTTAGCAAAAGGAAAGAAATCATAAAGATTAGATCAGAAATAAATGAAAAAGAGATGAAGGAAATAATAGCAAAGATCAATAAAACTAAAAGCTGGTTCTTTGAGAAGATAAACTAAATTGATCAACCATTAGCCAGACTCATCAAGAAGAAAAGGGAGAAGACTCAAATCAACAGAATTAGAAATGAAAATGGAGAAGCAACAACAGACACTACAGAAATACAAAGGATCATGAGAGATTACTACAAGCAACTATATGCCAATAAAATGGACAACCTGGAAGAAATGGACAAATTCTTAGAAAAGCACAACCTTCAAAAAAAAAAAAAAAAGGCAAAGCACAACCTTCCGAGACTGAACCAGGAAGAAATAGAAAATATAAACAGACCAATCACAAGCACTGAAATTGAAACTGTGATTCAAAATCTTCCAACAAACAAAAGCCCAGGACCTGATGGCTTCACAGGTGAATTCTATCAAACATTTCGAGAAGAACTAACATCTATCCTTCTCAAACTCTTCCAAAAAATTGCAGAGGAAGGAACACTCCCAAACTCATTCTACGAGGCCACCATCACCCTGATACCAAAACCAGACAAAGATGTCACAATAAAAGAACAGTACAGGCCAATATCACTGATGAACATGGAGGCAAACATCCTCAACAAAACACTAGCAAACAGAATCCAACAGCACATTTAAAGAATCACACACCATGATCAAATGGGGTTTACCCCAGGAATGCAAGGATTCTTCAATATATGCAAATCAATCAATGCAATACACCATATTAACAAATTGAAGGATAAAAACCATATGATCATCTCAATAGATGCAGAAAAAGCTTTCAGAAAAATTCAACACCCATTTATGATACTCTCCAGAAAGTAGTCATAGAGGGAACCTACCTCAATATAATAAAGGCCATATATGACAAACCCACAGCCAACATCATCCTCAATGGTGAAAAACTGAAACTATTTCCTATAAGATCAGGAACAAGACACAGTTGCCCACTCTCACCACTATTATTCAACATACTTTTGGAAGTTTTAGCCACAGCAATCGGAGAAGAAAAAGAAATAAAAGGAATCCAAGATTGAGTTATTTGTAGTGAGGTAGATGGACTAAGAGTGAAGTAAGTCAGAAGGAGAAAAACAAGTACCATATGCTAACACATATATATATGGAGTCTAGAAAAAAAAATGGTTCTGAAGAACCTAGGGTCAGGGCAGGAATAAAGACACAGACATAGAGAATGGACTTGAGGGCACAGGGAGGGGGAAGGGTATGCTGGATCGAAGTGAGAGAGTGGCACTGACGTAGCTAGTGGGAAGCAGCTGCATAGCACAGGGAGATCAGCTCCGTGCTTTGTGACCTCCTAGAGGGGTGGGATAGGGAGGGTGGGAGGGAGACACAAGAGGGAGGAGATATGGGGTATATGTATATGTATAGCTGATTCACTTAGTTATAAAGCAGAAACTAACACACCATTGTAAAGCAATTATACTCCAATAAAGGTGTTAAAAAATAAAAATAAAAAAGAGACCTGTACCACAATGTTCATTACAACACTATTTACAATAGCCAGGACATGGAAGCAACCTAAGTGTCCATTGACAGATGAAGGGATAAAGAAGATGTGGCACATATATACAATGGAATATTACTCAACCATAAAAAGAAACGAAATTGAGTTATTTGTAGTGAGGTGGATGGACCTAGAGTCTGTCATACAGAGTGAAGTAAGTCAGAAAGAGAAAAATACTGTATGCTAACACACATATATGGAATCTAAAAAAAAAAGGGTTCTGATGAACCTGGGGCAAGACAGGAATAAAGATGCAGACGTAGAGAATGGACTTGAGGACACAGGGATGGGGAGGGGTAAGCTAGGTGCTTTGTGACCACCTAGAGGGGTGGGATAGGGAGAGTGGGAGGGAGACGCAAGAGGGCGGAGATATGGGGATATATGTATACATATAGCTGATTCACTGTTATACAGCAGAAACTAACATACCATTGTAAAGCAATTATACTCCAATAAAGATGTTAAAAAAAAAAACACGGAAATTTCCTGTTCTTTATGTGTTTGATTAAAAATCTATCCAGAAAAGTCAAGTAATTCTCATGGATTTTCAAATTTATAAGCATAAATACTTATAATATTCTTAGAAATTGTTCACTTTTCTTATTTCTAGTATTTATCTTTTTTCCCCCATTTAAAAAAAAATTTTTTTTAATTGGGGTATAGTTGCTTTACAATGTTGTGCAAGCTCCTGCTGCACAGCAAAGTGAACCAGCCATATGTATACACATGTCCCCTCCTTTTTGGATTTCCTTCCCATTTAGGTCACCACAGAGCACTGAGTAGAGTTCCCCATGCTATACAGCAGGTCCTTATTAGTTATTTTATACCTAGGCGTATATATATGTCAATCCCAATCTCCCAAGTCATCCCACCCACCCACCCCTTTTCCCCCTGGTGTCCACACGTTTGTTCTCTACATCTATGTCTCTATTTTGGCTTTGCAAATAGGTTCATCTTCACCATTTTTTTTGTTTGTTTGTTTTTGTTTTTCCTGTACGCAGGCCTCTCACTGTTGTGGCCTCTCCTGTTGTGGAGCACAGGCTCCGGAAGCGCAGGCTCAGCGGCCATGGCTCACGGGCCCAGCCGCTCCGCGGCATGTGGGATCTTCCCGGACCGGGGCACGAACCCGTGTCCCCTGCATCGGCAGGCGGACTCTCAACCACTGCGCCACCAGGGAAGCCCCATCTTCACCATTTTTATAGATTCCACATATATGCATTAATATATGATATTTGTTTTTCTCTTTCTGGCTTACTTCAATCTATATGACAGTCTCTAGGTCCTCTAATATTTTATCTTTATGTTCTTTTTTCTGACCAGATTTCCCAATTGACTATTATATTGATTTTATTGGTCAAATCTGTATTTTATTGATTTCATTTTGTAATTATTTATTTTTAATACTGTTAATTTCTTCTTGCTGGATTTGTTTTCTGGGGAAGAGGGTTATTTGGCCCATCCACCCTACACACACACATACATCTCTCAGTATGAGTCATCTCTATCTTCTTTCTTCTATACTGAGAATCTTGGTTCTCAAGGACACAGTTTGTGGCCAAATTAAAAGAAAACACTCATTTGCTTTTTATTTCACATTACACACAGTCTCCAAATCATAATACCAATACTACTACCACCAATATGATTACTGAAAATAGTTTTTTAAATATTTTGCACATGATTCCTCTATTCTCCTTCTCATCTGTTTACAGACTGTACTTCCTCCTTTTTTTAACCCCACTAAGTCTTGGTTCTACAAGTATATGTATAGTACTGTCAGTCCTTATATTAATGTCTCTCTAGTCATTTTGATTCTCTTCCTGAAGATTCCTCAGGAAGAGCCAATGGGAACAATATTCTTCAGTTCTAGCACACTGATAACAGTTTGTGACTTTTGTACTTGAAAAACAGTTTGGTTATATGTAAAATATTGGGCTCGTGCTTTCTTGAGTATCTTAAATATGGAATTCCATAATAAATTGTGTCTTTTCTCATAAATTCTCTCATAATAAGAACAGATCTTCTCTCATAAATTTTTACTGTTGAAAAATATAATAATCTGATTTTCCTTCCCTGATTTTGCTTAGAAGCCTGAAGAATTTTTATTTTTCCTTTAAAGTTCAATAATTTTACTAGACTATGTCTTAGTGTTGGTCTTGCTGTGTCAATGTTCTCAGGCATGTGCTGAGCTCTTTCAAAATGGAGTTCCAAGTCTGTTTTTAATTCAGTTAAATTGTAAGTTTTCGTATCTGTTCTGCTCCCTTGCCATCATTTTTTTCTTCTTTGGGGATTCCTATTATACATATGTTGGATCTTCCTTGCCTGTTTTCAATATGTCAATTTCTATCAAATTCTTTTTACAGCTCCTTTTTATCCCATCTTTAAAAATGTCTTCCTCCTTTTCAACATCTTTCTCTTTCAAAGGTATTATCTGTTATGTTTATATGCCCTGGTGTTTTTCTTCTAATTTGTCATTTCTAAAATAAATTTTCTTTCAATTCTAATATTTCACAAAGTTCTACCACCTAGCATTTAAAAAAATTTTTTCTTATGCAAACTTTGTTTTTTGAAATGCCTTATTCTGATTATAATGTCTTTTGTCTTGCCTTTTGTCTTAATATCTAATGGTTTTCATCTGTTTTGTGGACGTCTTTCTGGTGTGCTTTCATTGTCTATAGGAATGCTATTTAGAGTCCCATTTTTCTTCAGATACTTTGTAAACTTTTGACAACAATCATTTCATATTGCTGATATTTAAATGAAGTTCATTTTCCTGAAGTTTCAGAAGGAGTTTTGGCCTAGAATAGCTATTCTAACTTCACTCTAAAACTCCCTCTTGTTTTTGTACAGTGTTTGGAAATAAAGTTCTTTGTTTTCTGAGATATCTTGATTCTGTTCCTCTCTACCACTTTTATCTGGACCTTCTCTTTTCTTTGTATTCTTCAGGGGATGTTTAATTGTAATGTCAATTCCTTCTCATGTGCAGATTGGTCCTGGAAGGTAGCTTTGGTTGGTTTTAGAAGTTTCAAGGTCCTCCAGTCCCTTAAGGGTTTACAAAAGACCTCTTTCACTCACCCATTATCAGTGTGTGCAAAATTCCTCCTAGTTTCAGCTGGTATTCGTAAACTGGCCCTCCAGGCTTTCCAGTGATTGCCTTTTGGCTATTTTTCAATTCTCACATTCATTTGAAGTTCCATTGCTTCCTTAGTCTTCTTTCATACACAATAATACACAGGTCTTGGAGCTGTTAGTGGTCTATCCCCAAACTACTGGTGTTTGAGTGTTTGTAGAGAGAAACATGCTCAACTAATTTTCTTCTAAATGTTCTTCATGGATTTTGAGTTTTCCTATTTTATTTGTTCTGTTTTTATGGGAAAGTCATACAAGGATTAGGAAACTATTCTACCACTGCTGTCATCTTCCCAGAATCCCCAACAAAGAAATTTAACCCACTTTGAAATACTCAGACTAATGTTTAGCTTTATGTAAGTTTTTTAATATTATTCAGTCATAAAAAGGAATAAAGTACTGATACATGCTATAATATGGAACATTATACTATGTGAAAGAAGTCAGTCACAAAATACCACATATTATTTGATTCTGTTTACATGAAATGTCCAGAAGAAGCAAGAAAGTAGATTAAGTGGCTGCCTAACATTGGGGGCAGAGGAGAGTAGGGAGTGACTGCTAATGGATACAAGCTTTCCTTTGGGGATGATACAATATATAATTAGATCATGGTGATGGTTGCACAACTCTATGGACATGGTAAAAACCAGTTAACTATACATTTCACAAATTCCAGAACAATTATAAACAACTGTTAAAAATCATGACTTTATACATTAGAGAACATAAGAATATTTTCATGACTTTGAGATAGAAAGTACAAACTAGAGAAGAAAAGATTGTTAATTCAACTACTGCAAAATTAAAATTTATTTTACTCATACAAAATAATTGGGGGAAAATATTTCTTTTTTAAAAATATTTATTTATTTATTTTTTGGCTGCGTTGGGTCTTCCTTGCTGTGCATGGGCTTTCTCTCTAGTTGCGGTGAGCAGGGGCTACTCTGTTGTGGTGCACGGGCTTCTCATTGCAGTGGCTTCTCTAGAGCACGGGCTCTAGAGTGTGCAGGCTTCAGTAGATGTGGCACGTGAGCTCAGTAGTTGTGGCTCGTGGGCTCTAGAGCGCAGGCTCAGTAGTTGTGGTGCACGGGCTTAGTTGCTCTGCAGCATGTGGGATCTTCCCAGACCAGGGTTCGAACCCGTGTCGCCTGCATTGGCAGGTGGATTCCCAACCACTGCACCACCAGGGAAGCCCCAATAATTGGGGGAAAATATTTCTGACTCATGTAACTGACAAAGAATTAGCAACCAAAATGTAAAAGTGACTCTTACAAACCATTAAGAAAAAGATGAATACTATAATAGAAAATCATGTGCAGAGATATGAACAGAAACTCACAACAGAACCACAAAGAGCCAAGAAATAAGTTGCTCCAACTTATTAGTAATCGGGGAACTGCAATAAAAAGGACAATGAAATACCATAAATTTAAAATGTGACAATACAAAGTATAGGTATAAACAAATAAACAAACTCCACTCTGTACATGGGAATGTAAATGGTTACAAACATTCTGAGGAGCAAGTAAGAATATCAAGTAAAAATGAAAATACATATACCCTACAGTCTAGTAATTCCACTACTTGATACTTTAGAGAAATTCTCAAACGTGTACAATGAAGCATTCATAGGAATGTTTCCAGCACTGTTGTTTACTAAAACTGCTATAGCAAACAAGGGCAAACACTCAAATATTCAAGGAGAGGAGAAATTTTGATATATTCATATACTAGATTACAGCAGTATAAGTGAGCAAACTAGGAATATATATGTGTATGTATGGATAAATCTCACATGTATGATTGTGTAAAAATAACACTGAAGAGGAATATGTACTATTTGACGTCACTTACTTCAGGTAAGTGTAAAACATGTAAAACGATATATACTACTTATGTTATCTACATATGTACTATATGTAAAATGAAATGCATAGGCGTGATAAACACTAAATTCAGGAAATTGGTTATGTCTCTGTGGGAAGAAGGAAAATTCATCTAGATAGTTAATATTTTTTTTCTTAAACTGGGAAGTAGATACAATGGTGTCCTAATATTATCCTTTGTACCTTTTCGATGTTTTCAATATTTCAAAATAATTTTTAATGCCTCAAATGTGGTACGGGATTTCATATTGATGAGGTAATTAAAGAAGCTCCATTTCCACCACCCTCCCATACCCTAAGCAGACACCTGGTATAGCCACACACGGCTTGGATATAGGTTACGGACTAGTCCCTTTGTCCACCCTGGCCTTCTGTACAAGTGATTTATACTAGCTTAGGTGTCCAACTCTGCTAGAAAGTTCCAAGTACTATATTCAAGCTACAACAGAGATCTGGAAGCAATTCAGGTAATATTTCAATTTTATTTCACAATATCTTGGATGGGAAATGAAGGAATTTTTAAAAAAATTTTTTTCTGTTCTCTCTTGTTCAGTATGTTTCACTGCATTTAAATAATGGTTATAGTATAGATGAATATAGAATTTTATAATCACAATGAATCCCTCTGAGAACTCTAAATTTTAAATATTTCTCCATGGCATCTAACATTTGCTGTTGCAGATTGAAAGTCTGATGCCAGTCTGATTCTCTTTCCCTTTTAGGAAATCTTTTATTCCTCCTTCCTTCTATTTTGACACTTGGAGAATTCCGGGGTTTTGTAAAAGTTTGGATTTCAGAAATTTACCCAGGGTATGTCAATCCTTTCAATATTTGTGCCCAGCAATTGAAATCTGAAGATGTGGGGGACTTTGGCTCACTGTTTGATTATTCTTTGTCCATCCAAGTGTTCTTTCTCAATCAACTATGAAAGGATTTTGGCTCTCTTAGCTCTCACCATCAAGTCTCTCATCTCTAATAAATTTCATAACATACGGTTTTGATTTGTCTTTTAATAGAATTCCTCAAGTTGTTTTTCTATTTCATAAATTAGGTTTTCAACAATGTTACTGTGACTGTTGTTCCCCATCACCCCCATCCACTATGCCGTTTTGTTCTTTCTTCTTAAATATGACAATACAAAGTATAGGTATAAACAAAAAATACTTTTTAAATTTCTCTCCTAAATCCTGTATTAACCTCATTTTGTTACTGTGATTATCTACCTTAGTCTCCTTTATGGCTACTAATTTTCAGTTAGTTGTACGTTTTTATGTATCTACATATAGGTTTTTTTTTGAAGACGTGTTATTGTGTACTGAACTGCGTCTCTCCAAAACTCATATGTTGAAGCTCTAACCCCCTTAGAAGGTGTACCTCATACCCCAATATGTGACCATATTTGGATACAACCTTCAAATAGGTGATTAAGTTAAAACAAGGTGATTAGGGTGGGCCCTAATCCAATCTGACTGGTGTCCTTACTAAAAAAGAAAATTTGGGGACAACAGAGAGACATTAGGGATGTGACACACAGATGAAAGAGCATGTGAGGACACAGAGAGAAGGCAGCCATCTGCAAGCCAAGGAGAGAGGCCTCAAAAGAAATCAAACCTTCCTACATCTTGATATTGGACTTCTAGTCTCCAGAACTGTAAGGAAATAAATTTCTGTTGCTTCTGTGCACATGTTGTTTATGTGCCACCCAGTCTTGTGTGGTATTTTGTTATGGTAGCCCTAGCAAACTAACAAACATGGGTTACAAACTCAACTGCCCCCACAAACAAAGCAGATAACCTGAATGGGTAAATCAACTCAGACTTCAGTCAAAATGACATCAGATTGTATTCTTCTGACATTCTGTTTGCGTATTAAAAATATAAGATCTCACATCTCACAAAATAAAAGACTGTCTCTCAGGAATAGTAAAAATATAAGAACATTTCCCAGGTAGTCTTTAACTTTCCCCTTTTTATAGAAACATGAAAACATGTTAACATTTCATTGCCGTCTTCAAACTATAAAAAAGAGCAACACATATATTATGATAAGGAAGGAAGGCTAACTAAATACAGCCTGACCCATCTAAAGCAGGCATTTTTCAAATCCATTGTAAATGTGGGTGTAGTGTTATCAGATTTTCTGATTTTTTTAAAGGAAAAACCAGAAACCTGGCCCTTTCCATTAAATCCACCAATTTTTAAACACTGACAACTCTTTTTTTTTTTAAACATATTGTGTGTATCAGTTCCAGTTCAAGATGGCAACATAGGAGGATCCTGAACTCACCTCCTACCATGGACACACAGAATTTACAGCTAGAAATGGAACAATTCCCTCTGAAAGAAACTAAAAAATTAGCTGAGCAACTCCTACATATCAGGCAAATGACAAAAACCCATATCGAAACAGGCTGGAGACACAATCTCACCATAAACCTCACCCCAAATGTAGTGACCCACAATTACGAGGGAACTCACAACACCTACAAGACTTGGAGAGGTGGCTGTTTATTCTAATGCATACAAACCAACACAGAGAGTCAAGGAAAATAAAGAAACAGAGGAATCCATTCCAAACAAAAGAACAAGGTAAAACTTCAGGAAAAAACCTTAATGAAATGGAGATAATATATCTGATAAAGTTCAAATTAACAGTCATAAAAATGCTAAACAAGCTCAAAAAAATGAGTGAACAAAGAGACTTTCAACAGAAAGAAAATACAAGAAAGTACCAAACAGAGGTTCAACAGCAGACTACATGAAGCAAAGGATCAGTGAACTTGAAGAGAGGGCACTGGAACTCATCTAATCAGCAGTAAAAAGACAGTTCAAGGGACTTATAGGACAACATCAAGTGGACCAACATTCACATTATAGGAGTTTCAGAAGAAGAAAAAGAGAAAGGGGTAGAAAACTTATTTGAAGAAATAACAGCTAAAAATGTCCCTAACCCAGGGAAAATAACATTCAGATCTAGGAAGTTCAGAGAGTTCCAAAAAAGATGAACCCAAAGAGACCCACACCATTTATAATTAAAATGTCAAAAGTTAAAGACAAGGAGAGAACTTTAAAAGCAACAGCAGAAAAACAACTTGTTATGTATAAGGAAAATCCCCCCTAAAATCATCAGCAATCAGCAGATTTTTGGATAGAAACATTGCAGTCCAGAAGGGAATGAGTGGCATGACATATTCAAAGTGCTGAAAGAAAAAAAACTGCCAACCAAGAAATCTCTACCCAGAAAAGTTTTCCTTCACTATGGAAGGAGACATAAGAGTTTTCCAGACAAGCAAAAGCTGAAGGAGTTCATCACCACTAGACTGGCCTTACAGGAAATGTTAAAGGGATTCCTTTAAGCTGAAATGAAAGAGAGCTAATTAGTAACAGGGAAACATTAAACTATAAATTTCACTAGTAAAGATAAATATGTAGGGCTTCTCTGGTGGCGCAGTGGTTAAGAATCTGCCTGCCAACGCAGGGGACACAGGTTTGAGCCCTGGTCTGGGAAGATCCCACATGCCGTGGAGAAACTGGGCCCGTGAGCCACAATTACTGAGCCTGCACGTCTGGAGCCTGTGCTCCTCAACAAGAGAGGCCGCGATAGTGAGAGGCCCGCGCACCGTGATGAAGAGTGGCCCCCACTTGCCACAACTAGAGAAAGCCCTCGCATAAAAACAAAGACCCAATAAAGCCAAAAGTAAATAAATAAATAAATACATAAATAAGATAAATATTTAGTAAAATTCAGGATAATATAACATAAAGATGGTAGGTTAATCACTTATAAATCTAGTATGAAGAGTAAAAGACAAAAGTAGTCAAAATAATTATAACTGCAGTACTTATTAATAGATGCATAAGATTAGAAAGATGTAAAAAAAAAAGATTAGAAAGATGTAAGTTATAACATCAAAAACAAAATGTGCAAGGTAGGGGAGTAAAATGTAGAGCTTTAGAATGCACTGTACTGATGTTATCAACTTAAAATAGACTGTTATAAATAAAGGCTGGTTTAAGTAAGCCTCACGGTAACCACAAACCAAAAACCTATAGTAGAAATGTAAAAGATAAAGAAAAGGAATCTAAAAATATCACTACAGAAAATCATCAAATCACAAAGAAAAAGAATGAGAAGAAAAAAACAAAGGAATTACAAAACAGCCAGAAAAAAATTAACAAAGTGGCAATAAGCATTTACATACCTATCAAAAATTACTGCAACTGTAAATGGGCTAAATTCTCTAAATAAAAGATACAGAGTACCCTGAAAGGATTAAAAAAAAAAAATACAAGAGCCATCTCTACACAGCCTACAAGAGACTCACTTCAGATGTAAGGAAACACACACACTGAAAGTGAAAGGATGGAAAAAGATATTCCCATTCAAATGGAAACCAAAGAAACCTGGGGTGGCCATACTTACATCAGACAAAATAGACTTTAAAACAAAGACTCCATTAAGAGAAAAAAAGGAATTATGTAATGAAAAAGGGGTCAATCTAACAAGAGGATATAACATTTGCAAATATTTGTGCACGCAATATAGGAGCACAAAATATATAAAGCAAATATTAATAGGCATGTAAGGAGAAGTACACAGCAATACAATAAGAGTAGGGGATCTTCATAGATCATACAGATAGAAAATCAATCAACATTGGCCTTAAATGACATGTTAGACCAGATGGACTTTACATATACAGAACATTCCACCCAAAAGCAACAGAGTACTCATTCTTCTCAAGCACAAATGGAACATTCTTCAGGATACATCACACGTTAGGCCACAGGACAAGGCTTAATAAATTTAAGAAGACTGAAATCGTATAAAGCACCTTTTCCAACCATCATGGTATGAAATTAGAAATCAATCATAAGAAGAAAACTGGAAAATTCACGGGACTAAACAATATGCTACTGAACAACCAATGGATGAAAGAAGAAGTCAAAACAGAAATCAAAAAATATCTTGAGACAAATAAAAATAGAAAAACCACATACCAGAACTTATGGAATGCAGCAAAAGTAGTTTTTAGAGGGAAGTTCACAGCAATAAATGTCTACATGTAGAAACAAGAAAGATCTCAAATAAACTAACTTTAGGTCTTCCCTGGTGGCACAGTGGTTGGGAATCTGCCTGCCAATGCAGGGGACACAGGTTCGTGCCCCAGTCCAGGAGGATCCCGTGTGCTGCAGAGCGGCTGGGCCCATGAGTCATGGCCGCTGAGCCTGCGCGTCCAAAGCCTGTGCTCTGCAGCGGGAGAGGCCACAGCAGTGAGAGGCCTGCGTACCGCAAAAAAAAAAAAAAAGAAACTAACTTTACACCTCCAGGAACTATTAAAAAACAAACAAAGCAAGCCCAAAGTTAGTAGTAAAGGAAGGATATATCAAAGATCAGATCAGATAATAATGAGCTAGAGACTTAAAAAAAAAAAAAACAATTAGAAAAGATCACTGAAACTAAGAGCTGGTTCTTTTTTTTTTCCCGGTATGCGGGCCTCTCACTGTTGTGGCCTCTCCCATTGCTCCAGACGCGCAGGCTCAGCGGCCATGGCTCACTGGCCCAGTCCCTCTGCGGCACGTGGGATCCTCCCAGACCGGGGCACAAACTCGTGTCCCCTGCATCGGCAGGCGGACTCTCAACCACTGCACCACCAGGGAAGCCCAAGAGCTGGTTCTTTAAAATGATAAAATGGACATACATTTAGCTAGACTCACCAAGGAAAACAGAGGACTCAAATAAGTAAAATGAGAAATGAAAGAGAGATCACAATGGATACCACAAAAATAGAAAAGATCATGAGAAACTAGCATGAAAAATTATACACCAAAAAGTTGGACAAAATAGACAAATTCCTATCATACAACCTACCAAGGCTGATTCATGAAGAAAAAGAAAATCTAAACATACCAATTACTGGCAAGGAGACTGAATCAGTAATTAAAACCACCCAACAAACAAAAGTCTAGGAGCAGACAACTTCACCAGTGAATCCAAACACTCAAAGAAGAATTAACACCACTCCTTCCCAAACTCTTCCAAAAAAGAAAAGGAGGGAACAATTCCAAACTCATTTTACAAGGCCAGCATTACCCTGATACCAAAACCAGACAAGGACACTACAAGAAAAGAAAATTACAGGCCGATATCCCTCACGAACATAGATGCAAAAATTCTCAACAAAATTATAGCAAACTGAATTCAACAATACATTAAAAGGATCACACACCATGATCGAGTGGGATTTATTCCAGGGATGCAAGGATAACTCAACATCTGCAAATGAATGTCATACACCACATTAACAAAATGAAGGGGACTTCCCTGGCGGCGCAGTGAAGAATCCACCTGCCAATGCAGGGGACACAGGTTCGATCCCTTGTCCGGGAAGATACCACATGCCATGGAGCAACTAAGCCTGTGCACCACAACTACTGAGCCTGTGCTCTAGAGCCCGTGAGCCACAACTACTGAGCCCACATGCCACAACAACTGAAGCCCGTGTGCCTAGAGACTGTGCTTGTCAACAAGAAAAGCCACTGCAATGAGAAGCCCATGTACCTCAATGAAGAGTAGCCCCCACTCGCCTCAACTAGAGAAAGCCCACATGCAGCAGTGAAGACCCAACACAGCCAAAAAAAACAAACAAGCAAAATGAAGGATAAAAATCAGATGATTGGGCTTCCCTGGTGGCGCAGTGGTTGAGAGTCCGCCTGCCGATGCAGTGGACACGGGTTCGTGCCCCAGTCCGGGAGGATCCCACATGTCATGGAGCAGCTGGGCCCGTGAGCCATGGCCACTGAGCCTGCGTGTCCGGAGCCTATGCTCCACAATGGGAGAGGCCACAACAGTGAGAGGCCCGTGTACCACAAAAAAAAAAAAAAAGATTGTTAAAATGTCCATATTAACCAAAGCAATCTACAAATTCAGTACAATTCCTATCAAAATTCCAATGGCATTTTTCAAAGAAACAGAGCAAATAATCCTAAAATTTGTATGGAACCACATAAATATATAAATAAATAGCCAAAGCAATCGTGAGAACGAAGAACAAAGCTAGAGGCATCATGCTTCCTGATTTCAAACTGTTAAAAAGCTACAATAATCTGGGAGTTCCCTGGTGGCCTAGTGGTTCGGATTCTGGGCTTTCACTGCCATGGCCCAGGTTCAATCCCTGGTCAGGGAATTGAGATCCCACAAGCCACGTAGCGCGGCCAAGAAAAAAAAAGCTAATAGTATGGCAATGGCATAAAAACAGACACATAAACCAATGGAACAGAGAGCTCAGAAATAAACCTACACATATACGGACAATTAATTTACAACAAAGGGGTCAAGAATATAAAATGGAGAAAGGACAGTCTCTTCAATAAATGGTGTTGGGAAACTGGACAGCCCACATGCAAAAGCATGACCTAGACCACTATCTTACACTATATCAAAAAAAAAAAAAAAAAAAAGTCAGCTGAAAATGCGTTAAAAACTTGAATATAAGCCCCGAAAATATAAAACTCCTAGAAGAAAAAAACATACGTTGTAAGCTCCTTGACATTGGTTTGGGTGATGATTTTTTGAATTTGACACCAAATCAAAGCCAACTAAAGTAAAAATAAACAAGGGGGAGTACATCAAACTAAAAAGCTTCTGCACTGCAAAGAAAACCATCAACAAAGTGAAAAAGCAACCCACGGAGTGGGAAAAAATATTTTCAAACCACTTATCCAATATGGGGCTAACATACAAAATATACAAAGAACTCACACAACTAAAGAGCAAAAAACAAAAAACAACACACATACAAATAACCGGATTTAAAAATGAAATTAAGGGAATTCCCTGGTAGTCCAGTGGTTAGAACTCCCGGCTTTCACTGCCGAGGGCCCAGGTTTGATCCCTGGTCGGGGAACTTAAGATCCCACAAGCTACACAGCCAAAATAAATAAATAAATAAAAATTAAAATAAAAATGAACTTAGGACCCAAGTAGCCATTTTTCCAAAGAAGACATACAAATGGCCAACAGGTGCATGAAAAGATGCTCAACATCACTAATCACCCGGGAAATGCAAATCAAGGCCACAGTGAGATATCACCTCACACCTGTTATAATGGCTATTACTAAAAAGACAAGAAATAAGTGTTGCTGAGGATGTGGAGGAAAGGAAACCCTCATACACTTTTGGTGGGAATGTATATTGGTGCAGCCACTATAAAAAACAGTATGGAGGTTCCTCTAAAAATTAAAAATAGAGCTACCATATAATCCAGCAATTCCACCTTTGGGTATTTATTTGAAGGATACAAAAACACTAAATTGAAAAGATATATGCATCCCTATGTTCGTTCCAGCATTATTTCAAAAAGCCAAGAAATGGAAATAACCTAAAAGTTCACCAGTGGATGAATAAAGTAAATGTGGTGTGTACATCACACACACACACACACACACAGGAATATCATTCAGCCATAAAAAAAGAAGGAAATCCTGCTATTTACAACAACATAAATGGACCTTGCTAAGTAAAATAAGTCAGAGAAAAGCAAATACCACATGATCTCATTTATATGTGGAATCTAAAACAAAAACAAAACAAACAGCAAAAAAAACAAACTTATAAATACAGAGAACAGACTGGTGGTTGCCAGAGGTGGGGGGTGGGTGAAATGGGTAAAAGTGGCCAAAAGGTACAATCTTCCAATTACAAAGTAAGTCCTGGGGATGTAATGTATAGCATAGTGACTGGAGATAATAATACTGTGGTGTATATTTTAAAGTTACTAAGAGAGTAAATCTTAATAGTTCTCATCATAAGAAAAAGAACTTTGGGACTTCCCTGGTGGTCCAGGGGTAAAGAATCCACCTTCCAACGCAGGGGATGCGGGTTTGATCCCTGGTCAGAGAACTAAGATTCCACATTCCACAGGTCAACTAAGCCCACATGCCACAACTACCGAGCTCACACATCTCAGCTAGAGAGCCTGTGTGCCACAAACTACAGAGCTCACACACTATGGAACCCATGCACCACAACTATACAGCCCTTGTGCCCTAAAGCCTGTGCACCACAACTAGAGAGAGAAAACCCGCACGCCACAACTAGACAGAAGCCCACGCACTGCAACCAAAAAAATATTAAAATAAAAGAATTGTAACTATGTGTGGTGATGGACTACTAGACTTATTGGTACTCTAGACTTATTGGCATTCTAGACTTATTGTGGTGATTGTTTCCCAATGTTTAGACTTGTCAATCGTTATGTTATACAACTGAAACTAACATAATGTCAATTATATCACAAGTTTTTAAAAATTTTATGTGTCAACACACATAGACCAAACAAAACATGTCTGTGCACTCCCAATTTTCACCTCAGTATTCTAAATGGCCATAGGTTTCTTCAACAATTGTTTAGATCAGTGCTTGTTTCTCCCTGGTGATTTAAACACTCCATGTCTGCACTCTTTCCAGGAAGGTGAGTGGCTACAGCAGTTCCAAAGTGGCAAAAGTCACAGCCAGCATGCTCTGAAAATAGGGCTCTCTTGGCACTGCAACGTCTTCTGCTTTTTTCATCTCTACATACTCCCCAAATCAATTCAATATCCTGTATATTTAGGGGCTAAAAGTTTGTGTGTATGCTTTCAGTGTCATCTTTTAGTTTCTTCCAAATTGCACTGTACTGAGATTTATAGTGTTTTGAATTTATATTTTGAGATGGAGCCTTAATGTTTTGTCATATTTTTAGTTCTTTGTGATACCTAACATCAACTGGGAGCAGGGAGTTGTATTCTTTTGATGCAATTGAAAATGGGATCATTGTAAATATTCATGGATGCCACATTAACCAAGGCTGATTCAGTTTTTCACTTCTAAATTTTTACTTTTCATTGTATAAAGCAGACCTCTCAATTATTTATTTGATATTAATATAACAGATAAATATGTACATTTCCTAATTTTTTAACTTTTTATTCTGAAGTAGTTTTAGATTTACGGTTTCTTTAATATTTGTCTTTTTTTTAATTTATTTAATTTATTTATTTTTGGCTGCTTTGGGTCTTTGCTGCTGCACATGGGTTTTCTCTAGTTGCGGTGAGCAGGGGCTACTCTTCGTGTGGTGCGTGGGCTTCTCACTGTGGTGGCTTCTCTTATTGTGGAGCACAGGCTCTAGGCACATGGGCTCAGTAGTTGTGGCACGCGGGCTCTAGAGCGCAGGCTCAGTAGTTGTGGTGCACAGGCTTAGCTGCTCCGTGGCATGTGGGATCTTCCCAGACCAGAGATCGTACCCATGTCCCCTGTATATTAAGGGGCTAAAAATTTGTGTGTATTGGCAGGCAGATTCTTAACCACTGTGCCACCAGGAAGTCCCTGTCTTATTTATTTTAAATAAAATATTTCTGAGTATCCTTAGAAATATTAACTTAATGGTATTTTAAATAAATAAATTAACAAGTTTTTACTGCAGAGCTCTAACACTCCACCTATTGGCAAAATATAAATCTAAAATTTAAACCACTTCAATTATCCAGGATCGAAACTTGCTAAAATGCTAGAGACCTAACAGTCCTTAGGGAGGAATTTTTTTCTTGGTTATAAAATACAGGCCCAGTTCTATCTGGAACATAAATTAAAAGAGTGAGATCTGGATAACTGAAAAGCAAAAGTAATATCCATAAAAATTCCCACTTTTTCCATAAAAGCAGGAAAACATGGGGAAAGTGACATGAATCTACATATTAAAGAACTCAACTCCACCATGCAGGATAAACACAAAGAGATCCACATGGAGACAAATAATAATCAAACTGTTAAAAGACAAACACAAACACTGAAAGCAGCAAGGGAGAAGCAGAGAATCAATTCAAATACAAGAGATCCTCAATAAGACCAATAATAACACAATAGATTTCTCACCAGAAATCTTGGAAGCCAGAGGCAATAGCATGACTTAAAGATTGGAAAGAAAAAAACCTATCAACCTAGAATTCTAGATCTGATTTAATATTTAGATGGCAATACTCCCCAAAGCAATGTACAGATTCAATACAATCCCTACCAAAATCCCAACAACCTCATTTGCAGAAATGGAAATACCAATTCTAAAACTGCTATGGAATGAATGGCAGGGGACTCCTAACTGCAAAAACAATCTTGAAAAAAAAGAACAAAGTTGGGAGACTCATACTTTCTGGTTTCAAAATATACTACAAAGCTACAATAATCAAAACTATGTGTGGTACTGGCATAATAACAGACCTATAGACCAATGGAAAATAACTGAGAGTCCAGAAATAAACCTATACATCTATAGTCAACTGATTTTCAACAACAGAGCCAAGACCATTCAATGGGGGAAAGAATAGTCTCCAACAAATAGTCCTGGATCAACTGCACAGGCAGTTGGAAAAGAATGAAGGTGAACCCCTACTTCACACCAAAGACAAAAATTTACTCAAAATGGATCAAAACCCTAAATGTAAGAGCTGAAACTAGAAGAAAACACAAAATAATAATAAATTTTCATGACCTTGGATTTGATAATGTGTTAGATATGATACTAAAATCACAAGCAACAAAAGAAAAAAATAGATAAATTGGACTTTATCAAAATTTAAAACTTTTGTGCATCAAAGGACATGATCATGAAAGTAAAAAGACAACCTACAGAATGGGAGAAAATATGTGCAAATCATATACTGATAATGGTCTGGTATCCAAAATATATAAAAAACTCTTACAACTCAACAATTAGAAGACAAATAACCCCAACAAGCACCTAAAAAGGTATTCACATCATTAGTCATTAGGGAAATACAAATCAAAATCATAATGAGATACCACTTCACACTCTCATCAGGATAGCTATAATAAAAGACACAATGACAAGTTTTGACAAGGATATAAAGAACTGGAGCCCTAGTATGTTGCTGGGGGAATGTAAAATGGTACAGCCACTGTGAAAAAGTTTGGTGGTTCCTCAAAAAGTTAAACATAGAATTACCATATGACCCAGCATTTTACTTGTAGGTATATACCCGAAAGAACTGAAAAGAGGTATTCAAATACTTGTACACAAATATTCACAGCAGCACTACTCACAACAACCAAAATATAGAAACAATCCAAATATCCATCAATAGATGAATGATAAAACATGGTATGTATATACAATAGAATATTAATCAGCAATTAAAAGGAAGTACTGATACATGCTACAATATGAATGAACCATGTTATACTAAGTGAAAGAAGTCAAACATAAATGGCCACATACTGTATGATTCTGTTTCTGTAAAATATTCAGAATAGGTAAATCTATAAAGAAGGAAAGAAGATTGGTGGTTGCCAGGGACTGGGGGGGAAAGGAGAATTACAAAATGACTGCTTAATGGATACAGAGTTTTCTTTTGGGGTGATGAAAATGTTTTGGACCTAGAAAGAGGTGGTGGTTGCACAACATTATGAATGTACTAAATGCCACGGAATTGTACCCTTTAAAATGACTAATTTTTATGTTATATCAGTTTCACTTCAATGCTTTAAAAAAATTTTTTTTTAAGTAAGAAGCACATGATCTACACAGAGAAAACTAGTAAAAAAGAAAAGGAAAGGGAAAAACATAAGTTTATTTAAGAGTACTCACAAGAAAACACTGAAGGAATGAAACTAAGATCAATATTTGGCACCAAATTGCTAAACTTAATGAAGCCATCACCTCTACAAACACAAGACAAATGTAGGCATATCAGGCAGGACAGAGCAAGATTTCAGAAGGAGCTAATAAAATGTAGATAACAGTGCTGCAGAATGCAAGAGGAGGGGATGGGGGGGGCTTTTTTTTAAATAAAGAATTCCAGAATAATTTAGCACTTTCTAAAAAATACAATAACAAGAGTTGGTGAGGGTGTATAGAAACTGAAACCCTCATATACCAGATAAAGGTTTGTAAAATGGTGCAGCCACTGTGGAAAAGTGTGCAGTTCTTTAAAAAGTTAAATAAGAGTTACCAAATGAACCAGCAATTCTACTCCTAGGTACAGATGACCCCTGAACAGCACAGGTGGTTAGAGGCACTGACTCCAGGGTGGTCAAAAATCTGCATATAATTATACAGTTGGCCCTCTGGAGCCACAGTTCCACATCCACAGATTCAACCAACCACAGATCATGTAGTAGTGCAGTATTCATTGAAAACAATCTTCATAAGTTGGTAGTACTGTAGTATCTGCATGTAAAAAAAAATCTGCATGTAAGTGGACCTGCGCAGTTCAAACCTATGTTGCTCAAGTGTCAACTATACATATCCAAGAGAATTGAAAACATATGTTCACACAAAAACTTGTTAACGAATGTTCATGACAGCATCATTCAATATAGCTAAAAAGTGGAAATAACCCAAATGTCCATCAACTAATGAATGGATAAACAAACTGTGGCATATCTATACAAGGGAATATTATTCATCCATAAAAAGTAATAAAGTATTAATACATGCCACAACATGGATGATCCTAAAAAACAGAGCAAAAGTAGCCAGACACAAAAGGCCACATATTGTATGATTCCATTTATATGAAATGTCCAGAATAGGCAAATCCATAGAGACAGAAATCAGTGGTTGCCAGGCGAGAGGAGCAGTGGCGGGGGGGCATAAAATGGGGAGTGACTTCTAATGGATACAGAGTTTCTTTCTGGGGTAATGAAAACGCTCTGGAATTAGATAGTGGCAATGGTTGCATAACCTTGTGAATATACTAAAAACCACTGAATTGAACACTTTATAATGTTAGGGTTTATGTTATATGAATTATATTTTAATTTTTTAAATGTTAAATTTGAACAGTTGGTTTGCAGATTGGTCATTTAAAATCCAAGATTCCTTTTCCTTCCGTATTTGTCTGAATTACTGAAAGTAGAGTGCTGAAATTACCAAAATAAAAGGCAAAGTGAAAAGCACAGGGCTTCCCTGGTGGTGCAGTGGTTAAGAATCCGCCTGCCAATGCAGGGGACACAGGTTCGAGCCCTAGTCTGGGAAGATCCCACATGCCATGGAGCAACTAAGCCCGTGTGCCACAACTACTGAGGCTGAGCTCTAGAGCCCGCAAGCCACAACTACTGAGCCCGCACGCCTAGAGCCTGTGCTCTGCAACAAGAGAAGCCACCGCAATGAGAAGCCCAAGCACCACAACGAAGAGTAGTCCCCACTTACCTCAAATAGAGAAAAGCCCGCGCACAGCAACAAAGACCCAGTGCAGCCAAAAATAAAATAAATAAACAAATTAAAAAAAAAAAAGCACAATACTAGCAGCACTGAGCCAGAGTCTCAGGTTAATGTCATCTGTATTGAGATTCCTATATTAGGTTGTGGTTTGGATTACATACCTGGAGGGCTCCCCCTTCCAATTCTCAACTTAAGAAACAGTGATTAAATTTCCCAAGTTGAGTCACAAATGTCATTGAAATCTTATCTCCTTCTCCACCTGCAAAGTACACCAAGGTCTAAAAGTATCAACCTTCTCTCTCCCCATTTTCTGTTCTTTCCACACAGAGGATCTTGGCTAGAGAAAAAGGAAAGCAATTTATTCAGCTAAATCATAAAAACTGTGAATGATCGACAGCTGTAAACATCTCTCTCCTCAACTACTCCAACTCTCTGGGCCCCAAAACAGTATTACTTGGGCAATTTAAGAAATCAAAGTTTAAAATATTTAGGGGTCAGCAAAGGTTGCCTGGAAGTTGATACTTTGGAGCAAGAATGCCACCAAAACCAACCTACTACTTAACAGCAGTATGCCCTTAGACTAGGCTTCCCTGCTTTTTCCAGTTTCATGCGCTATAAAATCAAAGACTCACTAATATACTATATACATCTATGAACCATCTGCATCAGAATTGGCTATGGTGCCTGGAGCACCCCAGACTTATAAAATCAAAATCTTTGCGGATGGGGTCCAGGAAACTTATTTTCAAAGTCATTCTTATATACACCCAAGTTTGAGAATCACTGTTATAAAAAGTTCCCAAAAATGCGACCTGTAGCCATTTAAAGTACAGGTAAAGCGTAAGACAGAGACATGATCACTGCCACTGAGAAATTTACCAGTTGAACTACGTACAGAACATTTACTACATCTGGAGCTCACTCACTGTACACTACTCCATTAAATATGAATGTGAGGTGCTGTATATATACATGTTACACAACATTAACTAGCCTAGATGACAAAGTAGTGGTGTACTTGTATTCAAATCAAGAAGAGGTTTTTTTCCAACATATTGAGGAAACTATGGGAGAAAAGACATTGCTTCTATTCTTATTTCTTCTGTACCTGAATAATAAAGGACTGAATTTCAGCTAATAAGGACACAAATGGAGATAACCCTCATTAAATCAAGTCTAAAAACTGAATATTTCCCTTCAGAGTAATTCCAATCATCAACATGCAAAAGTGGCATATAATTATCACTACTAGGATGGTTTTTGCTGGCATATGTTAATGGTTTTCACAATGGTGAAATCTTTACTTTTCTACCCTGTCCCCTCCCCAATTTTGCGAACAGGTGTACTCACTGAAATAAATTCTATTTCATGTAAGAAAAAACCTTCTTGATTTTAAACTATTTATACTGACACACTATAGCTCTGATTCTTTTACTGCTTCATGCTTAAAAAGCATTGAGACTCTCTTAAAAGTATATGGAAAGTTTCTGGTCTACAGCTAGGAAACACTTCCAAATTACTACCCAAGAAGATTTAATTTATATCATCTCTAATTTTATTTACAAAAACAGATCGGTTTTGATGATAAAAGCCCCAGTGTTTTAAAAATACTATCTAGTAACTCATTCAAAGTATTTATGGAGCATCTCCTACATACCCCAGACTGTTCCAAGAGCTAGGAATAGGAACACAACAGTAAACAAAATATACCAAAAAAGTATATTTCTCATAATTTATTATGTTGATGATCCAGAGTCTCTAGTCATTACAAATATTAAGGGAGGATTGGGCAGAATCTATACCAATCCCATGGCCAACAAAGGAAATGTGTTTCTGAAATAATTTCTATTGCTTTAACTATTGAAAAGTCCCTCCCGCCCACCTTAGGATATCTATGGTTTCCAAGGTTTCCAGTGTCTGGACATACTCTATTATACTTTTAACATTAAGTTCCCTCTCAAAATAGTTACACCCTACACATCAATTTTGTAGCAAGATGTAGCGATGAACCTCGTGGAAAGTGAGGAAACCGTCCCCTTTCCAACAAAAAACATCATTAAAAAAGGAAAGCACCTAAAATCAATATACTAAGTAATCTCTAAAATGCGTTTCTCTGAACTCTAGTAAAAAAAAGGCCTATGGTTGATTACTCTTCAACCAAGAAAAGCAGCAGGCAGAAAAAATGAAACTTATACTTCTCTGTCACTTCTAGAAATAACATTTATTTCTTCAATATTTCCGCATATAAAAATGTGTTATATATAAGAAATGCCAACATGAAAGGATCAGAGACCCTTGATGCCCAATTTAGATGGACGACAAAAACCACAGCCTACGCAGAAAAATTGGATACCCCTCCTAACACTCACAAACTCCAAGTACAAGTTGGTTTGGTTTTTTTTTGTTTTTAACTGCTTCGGCGTTCTCGAAAACTGGATTACACTGCAGGAAAACACTCAGGTGCACACAGTAGCGGCCTTCTCGGCCCCGACTCCGCAGTTCCAAAACTGACTCCGCAGCCCCTGAGCAAGGCAACGATGGAAACAAAACACCCCGCTGCCCTGAAACCAATCAAGAAGGGGCTACCCGCCCCGCAGTGCGGCCCCAAGTGCCCCGCGCGTCCCCCAGGCGCCCTTGGAAGCAGCGGCCCGCGAGCGAAGCCGCGCCCGGTCCCGACGGACTCCAGTTAGGCCCGCCCGCCCGTCCGTCCCGCCCCCGGGACCCGCCGGACCGCCGCGCCGGCTCCGCCCCTCGCCTCCGGGCCGGGCCCTGGACTCCAAGCCCCAGTGGAACGCAGCCCCGGGCGCCCAGGCGCAACAGCGCCCTCCTTCCACAGGCCGCGACGGCCAGTCCGGGAGCAAGCGCTGCCGCAGTCCCGTCCAGGCCCGCGCCCCGGGCTCTGGCCTGGGCGGAAGCCACCCTCGTCTCTCACCTGCGTTCCCACCACCACGATCTGAGGCAACTGGATGATGTCGGCGCCCACCGTGTTGAATACGTCCTGGAGCTTGTTGATTACAGGAATTAGCGCCTCCATAACTCGGAAAATACCGAACCCCCGCCCGGCCGGCCGCGGCAATGAATGGGGCCGCGGCCCAGAGCCCGCCTCCTTCCTCCTCTCCTCCGCCCTCTCCTCGGGAGCCAGCACCCATTGGACTCCGCCCCCCCGCTACCTGCCCCCTCCCGACAGGCCATGCGCCAAGAGGGAGGTGTGGGGAAACAAAAGCTGCCGGGAGTTGTAGTTCTGACGCGGAGGACCTCTGGGACCTACAGCTTCCAGAAGGCTGCGCGGCGCGGGCGAGTGGCCTATGAGGAGAGAGGGGTTCTTGGGGCGAGGATGCTTCCTTGGCTCCTGTTTAAAGATTAGGGAGCGAAGCCCAGAGAGTCGGAAGGAAGAGGTACATTTATGCCTATCCTCGAGGCAAAACCAGTGTGAAAATTCCGGATATGTGTTAAGTATAACGGAGTCTCTTGGTATCCAGGACGTCATTTCCTGATAAGGACACTTTTTCAAGTAGGGTGGGTTAGAAAGGCTTAAAGAAGAGCTCCATAGCCTCAGACACCCTAGCCACGTACGAAAGGTCTGTAGGCTGATACTAAAAGATGTGAGGTGCTGTTTTGCAACAATGCAAAACCAGCTCAGGTTAGAACACGAGGGTTCTCCAGGATATTTGTTAAAAATGTGTTTAGAAAGAATCTGAAAGTGTCAGAGTTTTAGAGGGGAAAGGCTGGGCCCTCATTCTCTATATTCTATATAAGTCTTTATTCACTGTGACCTGATTCCTGGCAAAGTGGAGAGCTGATAACTGCCTTACTAGTTGTTTGCTAAGTGTGCTTACTGTTCTATTCCTAAATGTTTTTCTTTTTAGACAGATAGTATCTCTCCTCTACTGTGAACCTCCAAAGGTTTCCTCTCTCAAAATAAAAAAAGGTGACATCTGAGCAAAGATCCAAAGAAAGAGAGGAGAAAGACCCCTTCCCTACTTGATTTTTTTCCATAGTGTGTATCTCCATCTAACATGCTATATACTGAACTTGTTTACTCTCTCTCTCTTCTAGATTATCAGCTCCTAGATGCCAGGGATTTTTTGACTCTTTAATTCACTGATGCATCCCTAGCCCCTGGAAAGGGACAAACAAGATAGTCCCAAACTCAGTACCCTCTGAGCTTACAATCTAACAGAGGATGACACCATTATAGACAAATGGATAAAGTGCTATGACTGGGTTTATTATGGAGTGCTTTTTCTAGTCTGAGAGGGGAGTGAAAGTTCAAGCAAGACTTCCTAGAAGTCACTAGATATAATCTCCTTGAGAGTGAGGCCTACCTCCAGTAGTGGAAGTTGTGCCCTGCACAACTTCACTGGGTACCATTAACCTGCACAGCCATACACAGTGGCCCTGGGGAATATGCTTGATTTGTTCAACAGAACACATGATAGACACTCAATAAATACTTTTTTTTTAATTTATTTATTTTATTTATTTATTTTTGACTGTGTTGGGTCTTTGTTGCTGTGCACGGGCTTTCTCTAGTTGTGGTGAGCGGGGGCTACTCTTCGTTGCAGTGTGCGGGCTTCTCATTGCGGTGGCTTCTCTTGTTGCGGAGCACGGGTTCTAGGTGTGCGGGCTTCAGTAGTTGTGGCACGTGGGCTCAGTAGTTGTGGCACATGGGCTTAGCTTCTCTGTGGCATGTGAGGTCTTCCCGGACCAGGGATTGAATCTGTGTCCCCTGCATTGGCAGGTGGATTCCTAACCACTGAGCCACCAGGGGAGTCCCTCAATAAATACTTTTGAACAAATGATTTAAATGTCATCTAAGCTAAGACCTGAAGGTCCACTAGTGGTGTTTTGGCATCAAGTTTTATGAACATTTCATTCTCTCTAATTCTTTTGTTTGTTTGTTTTAATTTCAGAGACAAAAATGAGACAAGAACTTCAGAACTTCAAAAACAGAAAGCAGACCAAAGAGATTTATTCCAAGTCCTTTTATTTTCTACCAAAGATAATATTATATAACAGTCAGATGTTACCCACTTTGTTTCTCAGCCCTCCATTGCTGGAACTTTTGTTCTCTTCTTTTTCTCTGAGCAGTCTATATTCCTTCCAAGAAGAAAAGGCAGACAAAAGGAGAGGGTGGGTTCACAGTGAAGCTCCATGGGCATAACCAGTAACTGCTTCATAGGGGCAAGGTGCCCTGGGGCAACAACGATGCAACTGCTTTTCCTTTATTTGTGGCACCAAAGGACATAGTCTTTTTTTAATTTGCTAATGGCAACGTTTAAAGAGCAAGCATACATATATTTCAAAAAGCGAAATGTCATGAATTTTGGATGGCATTATATATTTCCATTTAAATTATAAAATATCTGTTGGGATGGAACATAAAAAGCCTTGTATTAACATGCCTTAGGAACAATAGGGACTGCTTTTTAATTCTCTTTTTTTAGGAGAAGGAAGAATGATCAAATGGCCAGTGCTCAAAAGTCCTCCTGTCACCCCCACCATCACTTAGGTTAAAGCAGGATTGTCCAGTACTTGTCTAGACTCTAGAGCATTGAGTTCATCACTCACAGAGGAAAGAAAAGTGTTTGAGGCTGCAGAAACAGGAAGCGGCGATGCCTTGAAGAAGAGTGTCTCTAATTTGATGACTTTTTTTTAACATAAGGCAGGACACACTAAGTGCAATGTGTTTCATTGGAAGCAAACAAAGCAAACCTATTTGGATTTTCACATTTTAATTTCAGAACACTCTTGCTTGTGGGAAAGCCACTTAGCCAATTAGTAGGTCTTTCCTCATCTAAAGTAGAATAATGTGTTTTTGAGTGGGTTGCTATGAAATCACGTTAAGCTGTTATCAGATTCTGTCTCCAAAGTCTTTTTATTTGTTTGGTTGCACTGGGTCTTAGTTGTGGCACACGGGCTCCTTAGTTGTGGTATGTGAACTCTTAGTTGCGGCATGCATGTGGGGTCTAGTTCCGTGACCAGGGATTGAACCTGAGTTCCCTCCATTGGGAGCACAGAGTCTTATCCACTGTGCCACCAGGGAAATCCCTCCAAAGGCTTTTTAAAAAATTCTTCTCCTTCAGCCATCCCTCCCTCACTTTAGGTTTATGATTTAGGAAAGACAGTTTAGTTTCAAGTCACAGAAATTTAACTCAAACTAACTAATTTAACTCAAAAAGAGGAATTAACTAACTTGTATAACCATAGTGCTGATGTGGCCTTGGCCTCAAAAAATAACTGGAACTAGGGGCTCAGTTAGCATCAGAACTCTCTACCTTTTATCTCTGCTTCTCTCTGCATCATCTACCTCATTATCTCAAACCCCTGTATTCTTGTGAATGAGGAGGGTGGGCAGTGGGTGAGGCAGTTGGGAGATCTCACTGAGCAAGCTTCCTCAGGGCAGATGAGGTTGAGGGAATCTGGGGAGGAACTGACACTAAGTTTCCACCCTATTTCCCTGGCATAGGAGTTTCCTATTGTTGTTTTAACAAATTACCACAAACTTCGTGGCTTAAAACAACAAAAATGTATTATCTTACATCTCTGTAGGTCAGAAGTCCAACATGGATCTCACTGGGCTAAAATCATAGTATCATCAGGGTTGCATTCCTCTCTGGAGCCTCTATGGAAGAGTCAATACCCTTGCCCTTTCCAGATTTCAGACCGCTCACATTCCTAGCTCTTGACCCCCTACCGACATCTTCAAAGCTAACAATGTCACATCTCTTTGACCCTAACCCTTCTTCTGGTCATCAAATGTCTCTCTAACCACAGCAAAGATAGGTTCTCTGCTTTTTAAGGACTCATGATTAGATTGTCCCACCTGGATAACCCAGGACAATCTCCCCATAGCAAGGTCTGTACCTTTAGTCCTATCTACAAATCCTATCTTTTGCCATGTAAAATTCACAGGTTCCAGGGATTAGGGCATGGACATGTCTGAGGGGCCATTATTCTGCCTGCCACACCACGTTAAGATGATTGGTCTAGGGATGGACCTGACCCAAATAGGGCCTTTGACCTGACCCAAAGAGGGCCTTCTCTGAGAATTTTTTAACTTGAGTTAGCCAGGTAATTTTCTCTTTCTCTGGTTATGGAACTGTAAGTATGTGAGTCACTGACTCCAGAGATCATTTTTCCTACCACTTGGTTTTAGAGAATAAAGTAGAATCCTCATTCAGCATAAAAAAATTCCCCAAATCCAACAATTGTTCCGTACTTCTAAATGTACATATATAGTACATAATCTTAGATTCTAATCTCCATAGTTAATCACTCCCTCTTTTCCTTGTTGCCCTTTTCACACGATATTATTAAACTATTATTTATTGAGTACTTGCTGTATGTGAGGCACTGTGCTAAGCATTTTATGATGTAGAAACTAAGGCTCAAGGGGTTTAAGTAAAGTAGTACGTTTACGTAGCTAGTACGTGGCAGAGCTGGGATCAAAACAGGCTATTTGGCAAACTCTTAACCTATACACATATGTTTGTTCATTCATTCCCTCATTTATTCAACACATATTCATCAAGTACCATTAGGCATATGGATCTTAGCCAGACACTCTATTTGTCATGTACTGTGGACATGACAGTAACATGCCTTTCCCCCTTAGCCAACACTGAGCTCACTGAAGGTAGTAGTGGTGTCTTATGTAGCTAGTTATCTCTACAACCTAGTCTGATGCTTGTTACATAGTACCACTCTAGTGGACTTGGACTTTCCTTTTCTTTCACTTGGAAAAGCTGGAATAGCAAGGATTTAACCAGCTCTGAATAGGTACAATTGCAATTAGGATTTGCAGTCAAACCCAACAAAAACATAATGCAGCTGGCCTGGCATAGGACTCCTCATCATGATAGCTGCCAAGTTACTTTGCTAGGGAGCAGGCTGGCTTTGCTCTAACTTATAAAATCCCTAATGAGAGAGTTTATTTTGAATTAAATTAATAACTGGAAATTATTTTAATAGTTCTTGCAAAATATCATTCAAACTATTTTTAATAGCATAAGCATCCAATATCATTTTATGCCAACATTTTGATCATCAATCGTAGCAAAGCTGCCATCATTAGTGCCGTCAAATCATAGTGGAATGTGCAGATCTAATGTTAATATAAAATACACAACTCTGATGGGGAAGCCTCTTTGTCATATTTTGGAAACTGTCCATATTTTGCAAAGACAATAAGGTAAGCAGCTTTAATCAATTTGCGCTATTCCCCAGGCCTCAAGCTTAAGACAAACTTTGTCAACAAGTGCGGGGAAACTGTCGGCAGATGGCGGAGTCAGGTGGTTCAGAAGCCAGCAGTTGAATCTGGCAAGATACTGACAGCCCGTTAGAGGGCAGTGTGACAACACAATTAATAGTAAAGTCTTGTTTCTTCTTCCTATACTGTTTTCTTCCCTTTACTCCACACCCACACACCAGTGGAACTTAGCCCTTCCTTTAATCCTCCCACCCCCAAAACATGTGGCATATTTTACTAACTGTTTGAGATAATAGAGTGATTTTACATCACAATAATGCCAACAACAAAATAGTACATGTTAGGTATCCCTGTTCTTAAATACTTCACCTACCCTGTCTCTGGGAATTTCTCATTAGCCTCTTTTACATGTGCACTTCAGGTTCCCAAAATGTTGTTTGGCATTCTTAGAAACTCTTCAAACCTCCTTTCTCCTCTGTTTTTCAGGATTCCTTTTCATCTCCCCTATACCAGCTCAGAGCCCACACTTTATGACGAAGAGAAATATAGCTTTTCAGCCCTTGGTTAGCTGCCTTTGCATATCCAAAGGCTCACTGGTACACTGTGGTAAACAGAAGGGACACCTATTCAGGATTTCTTCCTTCAGCAGCCAGGCCTAGGAGAGACTTTGAACATCTCTCCTTTCTAATTCCCAACCAGTCCATCTAACCAGTAGTGGGCAGCATGAGTCATTTTGAGTTTTAAGAACCAGTTTTGGGGCTTCCCTGGTGGCGCAGTGGTTGAGAGTCCGCCTGCTGATGCAGGGGACACGGGTTCGTGCCCTGGTCTGGGAAGATCCCACATGCCGCGGAGCGGCTAGGCCCGTGAGCCGTGACCGCTGAGCCTGCGCGTCTGGAGCCTGTGCTCCGCAACGGGAGAGGCCACAACAGTGAGAGGTCCGCGTACCGCAAAAAACAACAACAACAAAAAAAAAGAACCAGTTTTCTAGAAATGCTATACAGTTGTGATGGATGATAAGACTTACACATCAATGACACAGCAAAATTAGTGAATAAGGCAGCATATCATAAAGTACTAAGTATATTATATATAATATGTATAAAGGTTTATCCAACAGTTGACTTTTTGTTTCTTTCTGATGGCTTTTATTTATTCTCATTCCTCTTCAGTTACTGAATGTTTGACTAAATGGATAAATGTATGTATGAATGAATGAATAAATGTTTTGCATATTAAATATACTTCATCTGGGCTAGTCAGGAACTAAGAAGTGTTGTTTTAGACTTAGTATAACATGAGGGAAGAAGTTCTGAATTAATTATCCTCTTTAAGAAGCTGTGACCTTACTCCCAACTTCAATCTATGAAATAGGAATAGTAACATAACTACTAAGGATGTGACCTACTACCAAAACAAAAGTAAGTTTTTAAGCAGCATTAGCAGTACTAGTAAACTAATGCAAAGGTAGAAAATTATATACATCCAAATCCCTACAGCAGTCTTAAATGTGTGCCTCTGTTCACACCACTGGCAAAAACAAAAGCAAACAGAACAAAAATGAAAACAAAAGAATTAATTACTATATTAAATACTAAAGATAGAAAGGTGATCAAAACACATTCATTGGCATTCCTCAAAACTCCTCAAATCTATTCCCTTCTCATTCTTTCCTCTCAAGAAGAAAATCATCAAGTAACCAGAATTAATATGGAAGTCAGCACATAGGAGATGAACTTAGCCTGGGCTTCCTAGATTAAACGATGAATAGGAGCTGACCTGTCAAAAAGAAGGGAAAGAACTTCCAGACCAGACAGAGGGAGCAGCCTGTGCAAAAGTGAAGAGAAAGGAAAGGACATGAGACATTCTGGATGCTTTAAACAGTTTCGTGTGTCTAAGTATAGGGCATGAGGTCTGTGAGGAAATGGTGAGTGACAAGGCTAATAGCCGGTCAGACCGAGGTGAACTCTTAAGAGTGAGGAGCTAGAGATGTATCCTGAAGGTAATGAAGAACAGAAGAGTGACCAAAGAGAGACATAATCTTATGAATTTTACAAAGATCACCCCTATCCCACTGAGTTGGGATGAAGTAAGGGAGAACAGGAAACCACATAGGGAGTACTGCAGTAATTCAAGTCAGAGATGATCGTAATATATCCTAGGGTGGTAATGACGGAGATGGAGACACCTGAACAAATGTAGGATAGATGCACTTGTCCGGAGAACATAAAGAAGAAGAAAAACTACCAAGGGCAGAATGGGCAATAGTATTATTTAAGAGGAGACAGAAGAAGGATGTTAAAGAAATAAATCATAAAATAGTGACCAAAAAGATAAAAGGAAAAGTAAAAGAGAATAGCTTGTTCAAAATGTATTTCAACCTCTTTCTCGTGGGCTTTTTCTTTAATTTTTTTCTTTTGCTTCAGAAGCTAAAAACTAAAGGCTACATTTCCCAATATATTTGCAACAAAGTGCTCCAGATTAATTTTAGTTCCATAAAACAGATGTATTCACTCACGGCTTAAATTCTGAACTAAATTGTGAGAGGATGGAGTTACACAAGGCATCCATTTTGCTTGTGCAGATCCTGGGAAGCATGACGTGGCTCTGGAGCTGATGGTTCTGATAATGCTTTCCTGATTCTCAGATACTGGCTGAAGTGATGAGATCCTGAGAGCCAGCTCCTGATTGTGGTACATATATCAGTAACCCTAGGTGTCCCAATTGTTCTGGGAGTAATTCCTGGATGTCTAGACTAGAGCCTGTTTTTCCAGTCATTCTAACAGATTCTTAAGCGTCTAATTCCATGTATTAAGTCTCTTTCTGCATCAGTTTGATAGATAAGTGTATTCATTCCCTAGGGCTGTTGTGGCAAAGTACCACAAACTGGTTGCTTTATGACAATAGAAATTTATTGTCTCACAGTTCTGGAAGCTAGAGTCCAAATCAAGATGTCAGCAGGATTGGTCTCTTGTAAGGGTTGTGAGGGAGAATCTGTTCCATGCCTCTCCACTAGCTTTTAGCGACCCGAAGCATTTCTTGTTTTGTGGCAGCATAACTCCAATCTCTGCCTCCATCTTCACATGGCAATCTGCTCCCTGCATGTGTTCTCATCATCTCCCTTCTGTGCATGTCTGTCTCTGTGTCCAAATGTCCTCCTTTTATAAAAGCACCAGCCTTGGGCTTCTCTGGTTTCACAGTGGTTAAGAATCTGCCTACCAATGCAGGGGACACGGGTTCAAGCCCTAGTCCAGGAAGATCCCACATGCCGTGGAGCAACTAAGCCTGTGCGCCACAACTACTGAGCCTGTGCTTTAGAGCCTGTGAGCCACAGCTACTGAGCCCACATGCCACAACTACTGAATCCTGCACACCTAGAGCCCGTGCTCCGCAACAAGAGAAGCCACTGCAATGAAAAGCCCATGCACCACAAGGAAGAGTAGCCCCCACTCACTGCAACTAGAGAAAGCCCATGCACAGCAACAAAGACCCAACGCAGCCAAAAATAAATAAATAAATAAATTTATTTTATTTTATTTTATTTATTTTTTTTTTTAATTTATTTTTTAAAAAGAAAAAGTACCAGTCTTATTGAATTAGGGCTCGCTCTAATGCCCTCATTTTAAGAGGAGACAGAAGAAGGATTTTAACTTGAAGGCATTTTTAACTTAACTACCTCTGTAAACATTCAATTTCCAAATAAAATTATTTTCTGAGGTACTGGTGGAATATCGTTCAATCCATAACAAGGAGTATGACAGAAATATTTGGTATTCTTTAAATGTTCATGTAGTTCTCATAGTTCCCAGCTTCCTTTGCAACTTGGTTGGGGTCACGTGACTAGTTCTGCAATAACTATGAGCAGAGGTGTTATGTATTTCTTCTGAGCTGGTACCCTGAACATGGAATTCTTGCCTCCAGAACTGTGAGAAAATAAATGTCTGTTGCTCAAGCCAACCAGTCTGTGGTATCTTGTTATAGCAGCTTGAGCTGGTTTCTGGTAAGACCCCTCTTTCTACCTTGCAGATAGCTGTCTTCTTCGTCGTCTTTTTGTGTGTGTGTTTAAGTGTTGATCTTGTTTTAAAAAATATGCAACGTTTCACAAATTTGTGTGTTATCCTTGTGCAGGGGCCAGGCTAATCTTCTCTGTATCATTCCAATTTTAGTATATGTACTGCCAAAGTGAGCACAATAGCTGTTTTCTCAGTGTGTTCTCACGTAGCCTTTCCTCTGTACACATGTGGAAAGAGAGAGCTCTCTGGTGTCCCTTCCTCTTCTTATAAGGATACCAGTCCTATCGGATAAGGGCCCCACAAGTATGACCATTTAACTTTAATCAACTCTTTATAGGCCCTATCTCCAATTACAGTCACACTGGGGGTTAGGGTTTCAATATATGAATTTAGAGGAGGCACAGTTCAGCCCATAACAATGTCATTAAATGAATGATATAAAATATAAAAAAGCTCACTGCAGAACGTACTCTCCAGATGAGTACCACAGTTAATAGCGTCTTTCTGTTCATACTTTTCACTGTCCAGATGCAAACATATAATATAAATTAGATCATACTATACATACAGTTCTATTTTTTCACTTAGAGTGAAAAAGTTCCTTTTATTATAGTTTTTCTTCACTTATTACTGTATTACAGATGTTTTCCATACCAGTGCATAAAAATATCAAAATATTCTTCCAAATGGCTGCATAGTAGTCTCTTATAAGGAATATTATAATTTATTTAACAGTTTTTCTCTTGGTAGATGATAGATCACTTAGAATTTTTTATTATGGACAATGTTGCAGAAAATATCCCTATACATTTGTGTATTCATAATTATGTTAATATTTCTGCAAAGTAGACTCCTAGAAATGAAATTGCTAAGTCAAAGGCTGTGCATCTTTAAAATCTAAATAGATATTGTGTGCTAGTTTAAGTATGTAGGAGTACCCATTTCCTC
This sequence comes from Aethalodelphis obliquidens, assembly GCF_003676395.1. Classification (NCBI taxonomy): domain Eukaryota; kingdom Metazoa; phylum Chordata; class Mammalia; order Artiodactyla; family Delphinidae; genus Aethalodelphis; species Aethalodelphis obliquidens. The sequence goes on from NW_020837980.1 coordinate 1,458,025, forward strand.
ATACCCACCCTTGGGTAGTATCAATAATTTTACTTTTGCTAATTTAATCAGGTTAAAAAGGATTAATCTCCAAAATATACAGGCAGCTCATGCAGCTCAATATCAAAAAACCAAACAACCAAAGAAGATGTAGCACATATATACAATGGAATATTACTCAGCCATAAAAAGAAACGAAATTGAGTTATTTGTAGTGAGGTGGATGGACCTAGAGACTGTCATACAGAGTGAAGTGAGTCAGAAAGAGAAAAACAAATACCATATGCTAACACATATATATGGAATCTAAAAAAATAAAATAAAAAGGTTCTGAAGAACCTAGGGGCAGGATGCAGATGTAGAGAATGGACTTGAGGACACGGGGATGGGGAAGGGTAAGCTGGGACGAAGTGAGAGAATGGCATTGACATATATACACTACCAAATGTAAAATAGATAGCTATTGGGAAGCAGCCACATAGCACAGGGAGATCAGCTCGGTGCTTTGTTTCCACCTAGAGGGGTGGGATAGGGAGGGTGGGAAGGAGACGCAAGAGGGAGGAGATATGGGGATATATGTTTACGTATAGCTGATTCACTTTGTTATAAAGCAAAAACTAACATACCATTGTAAAGCAGTTATACTCCAATAAAGATGTTAAAAAAAAACACGGAAATTTCCTGTTCTTTATGTGTTTGATTAAAAATCTATCCAAAAAATCTTGATGCCAGTAACACTATCTCTATCCCAGTTGTGACAAAATGTCTCCAGACTTTGCCAAATGTCCCTGGGGAGGGAGGAGAAAGGAGATAAAAAACCAGGTTGAGAACCACTGTTCTGGAGTGTGTGTAGGCAAAGAATAGGAATACACCCTGGCCACCCCCCAATTTCCTTTCTCCTTTACAAATATTTTGCTGCTTTGGAAAGGCTTTTTATGGATACCTTAATTCCTTTCTCTCTTCCAACTGGATAGCTGTTTCTGTTTTCATTCTAGTCACCCCAGGACAGGCTGAAGACATACCCTAGAGACACTTGGTGAAGTCTGCAGCTGAGAGGAGAGCAGGAGGGTGTGAGGTCATGGGAGCAGCCCAGAGACGGAGGTCTCCTCTAGACAGGGCTTGTGGTGTCTGGCCTGAGCACAACACTGAAGACCAATGTTCTTCCCTCAGTTTTGACGGTTACAGTGGTTCATAAAAGGGGGGTGGGCAGGTACAGGAAGAAAGGGAAGAATCAGAATCATTTGGGAGAAAATTATACATCCTTGTCCACCTTCCGGCACGTAGAATCAGGCACATCAAAATTGCAGCAAGGTGTGGGATAGGTATGCATGTTTTCAACTCCACACAGAGTAACAGTCAGGTGTTACTTCCTCCCACTCTCTCCTTCCAGTTGAACCACCTGCCTAAGAGGTTTTCTGTGATAGACAAATGGATAAAGAAGATGTGGTACATATATACAATCGAATATTACTCAGCCATAAAAAGGAACGAAATTGGGTCATTTGCTGAGACATGGATGGATCTAGAGACTGCCATACAGAGTGAAGTAAGTCAGAAAGAGAAAAACAAATACCGTATTTTAAATTTTTATTTAAAAATAATTTTATTTAAATTTATTAAATTTATTTAAATTTTAAATTTTATTTAAAATGGTACAGATGAACCAGTTTGCAGGGCAGAAATAGAGACACAGATGTAGAGAACAAACATATGGACACCAAGCGGGGAAAGTAGCCGGGGGGTGGGGGTGCGGGGGTGATGAATTGGGCGATTGAGATTGACATGTATACACTGATGTGTATAAAATTGATGACTAATAAGAGCCTGTTGTATATATATAAAAAAAGAAGTTTTCTGTGATATATAACCTATTGAGGTGTAGCCCTCAATAACAAGTTAAAGATTTTTTTGAATCATTATTCAAACTAGTGAAAAATGATGAAAACACTAATTTGAAAAGATATAGGCACCCCTTTGTTCATTGCAACATGATTTATTATAGCCAAAATATGGAAGCAACCTAAGTGCCCACTGATAAATGAATGGGTAAAGAAGGTGTGGTATGATATAGATAATGGAATATTACTCAGCCATATATGCCAGTGCTTAAAGCATGATGTTAAATGAAGCTAATAAAACCTCAGACTACAAACAGTGGGTCCCTATTTTATAAACAGATACCTATAATTTGGGGATCAAAAATGAGCTGTGAAGGTCTATACCTTGGATTCAGGGTGGACATATTTGAGGAATTTACTCTGGTGTTTTTAAGGGAAGGAGAATAAGGGGACAGAATTGAGGGGGCAAAGGCAACTGGGAGGACCATAGAGCAGCTGCACTGTCAACTGTTATTTCCAGCAGAGCTGGATTAAGGGGTGGACCAGTAGGGGAGCTGTCCATGTTGCCATTGTAGGGGATGCTAAGGTATCAGTGAGCACTGTTGTGGTGGAAAACAGTGATATGGAGAAAATTGTATTTACCAGAATTCCTCTTAGGAACAGAATGTGGTTAAAATCAGTTGTCATAGCTCGAAACCCCCAGGGGGCACTCTTTAACAACAGTACATGGTCTCTAAGCTGCTTTTAGTGAAACTGGGTCCAGCTGATTTCCATCTTTTTATTTTGTGAATAGTAAGTATTAGGTTGGCCAGAAAGTTTGTTCTGGTTTTCTGTAAGATGTTACGGAAAAACCTGAACGAACTTTTTGGCCAACCCAATATATACAACTCTCTTGCCAAAACTGAAGAACCCAGAATACAGTAGAAGAGTTTGCCAGCTGCCCCAAAAGTCTTATTACTCAGTTCTTCCTTCTCTAAGTAAATGTTAAACAAGCATTTCAGTAGCACTAATTTTAAGAGGCACGAAATTATTACTGTACCTGGGAACCTGTATATCCCATTGGTCCCTCATCCCTGGCCTCCTTCAGAGCTCATAAAGATCAGGATTATTGGCAGAAACTGGAAGAATTTTTCTTTGTTGTAAGCTGGTTGTTATGTTGGCCAAGGAAACTTTTGAATTCTAAGATCTAAGCAGCCTATGTTGTATAATTGGGGCTCAGGTGACAAATAGTGATGCAAAATGCAGGAGCTGGGGATGCTCTCTTCTGTGTGGAGCCAAGCTTAACTGCCAGATAATACCCTGCAGCTCAGAGGAAGTTTGAATCTGCCGTGCTGCCGCCACGACTAGTAAATGATGGCAGGTGGTGAATGTCAGTAGCTCCTTAATAATGTCATGTTTCTTCTTAACTTCTAAATATATTTTTTAGGCTTCAGAAAAAAATGGAAAATACAGAGAAGAAAAGTTAGGAAAAAAATCACCCAGGATTCCATTTTATTTTTAAATTTCAGACATTGATCTTTGCTTTGGCTGCTTGAAGTCTGATTTTCTGCTCTAATCTCATACTGGTTTCATGGTTTTCTTGCTTTGGGTTCTGAATTGTGAAATGTGTAACTTGTTCTATTGCACCTTTTCTATTGTTGCTTGAAAACAGTAGCTCAGGTCCTCTGTGGAATTTAGGACTTTTAAAATAAATGAAGGTCTTCCCTGGTGGTGCAGTGATTAAGAATCCACCTGCCAATGAAGGGGACATGGGATCGAGCTCTGGTCCGGGAAGATCCCACATGCCGTGGAGCAACTAAGCCTGTGCAACACAACTACTGAGCCTGTGCTCTAGAGCCCGCGAGCTACAACTACTGAGTCCCGCGCACCTAGAGCCCATGCTCTGCAACAAGAGAAGCCACTGCAAAGAGAAGCCCACATACCGCAATGAAGAGTAGACCCCGCTCACCGCAACTAGAGAAAGACCCAAAACAGCCAAAAATAAATTAAAAATATATAAATTAAAAAATAATAATAATAAAATAAATGAAAATACATTAATGAAGGTCACTGATGCAGCCCTTGGTCTCTCTGTGAGAACACCAAATGCATGAAGGAGCTCTGGAAGTTGGAAAGGTGAGAGATTTTATCAGCTTGTTATCTCTTTTATTCTCACATGATTTTTTCCTACTCGAATTCCATTAGCATTTCTTGGATCTCTTAAATAAACCAATCATTAATAAATATCAAAACAACCAGGAACAATAATAATTCCTTTAATAAGTTTGAAACAATGTGTAACTTTATAACGTTTTAGATATTGATTTGTTCAAATTTCCACTCTGATTAAAATAGGATGCTTCTCCTGTTTTTCATTTTATAAATCTTACATTAGGTTGAATCACAGATGACAAGTGTGGGATGGGTCAGAAATTTTCCTCGTGAATGTTGACATACACATATTTTGTGACAGTATGGCTAATATATTTAAAAATATCCAGAATATTTTGTTTACAAAGAACATATCTTCTGATTAGAGGAATGACAAAATATGGGGATAGAATTATTTGTATGCTAAGAGAAACTTTAAAAGAAATTTAAAAGGAAACCTACTGTCAGCATATTCAAAGTAATCCTAGACCTTAAATATTGACACAATAAGCAACTAGCATATATACCCTGATACCAAACCCAGACAAAGATGTCACAAAAAAAGAAAACTACAGGCCAATATCACTGATGAACACAGATGCAAAAATCCTCAACAAAATACTAGGAAACAGAATCCAACAGCACATTAAAAGGATCATGTGGGGTTTATCCCAGGAATGCAAGGATTCTTCAATATATACAAATCAATCAATGTGATACACCACATTAACAAATTGAAGGATAAAAACCAAATGATAATCTCAATAGATGCAGAAAAAGCTTTTTACACTCATTTATGATAAAAACCCTCTAGAAAGTAGGCATAGAGGGAACTTACCTCAACATAATAAAGGCCATATATGACAAACCCACAGCCAATGTCATTCTCAATAGTGAAAAACTGAAACCATTTCCACTAAGATCAGGAACAAAACAAGGTTGCCCACCCTCACCACTATTATTCAACATAGTTTTGGAAGTTTTAGCCACAGCAATCAGAGAAGAAAAAGAAATAAAAGGAATGTAAATAGGAAAAGAAGTAAAACTGTCACTGTTTGCAGATGATGTGATGTGATACTGTATATAGAGAATCCTAAAGATGCTACCAGAAAACTGCTAGAGCTAATCAGTGAATTTGGTAGAGTAGCAGGATACAAAATTAATGCACAGAAATATCTTGCATTCCTATACACTAATGATGAAAAATCTCAAAGAGAAATTAAGGAAACACTTCCATTTACCATTGCAACAAAAATAATAAAATACCTAGGAATAAACCTACCTAAGGAGACAAAAGACCTGTATGCAGAAAACTATAAGACACTGATGAAAACATCAAAGATGATACAAACAGATGGAGAGATATACCACATTCTTGGATTGCAATAATCAACACTGTGGAAATGACTATACTACCCAAAGCAATCTACAGATTCATTGCAATCCCTATCAAATTACCAATGGCATTTTTCACAGAACTAGAACGAAAAATTTCACAATTTGTATGGAAACACAAAAGACCCCGAATAGCCAAAGCAATCTTGAGAAAGAAAGATGGAGCTGGAGGAATCAGGCTCCCTGACTTCAGACTATACTACAAAGCTACAGTAATCAAGACAGTATGGTACTGGCATAGGAACAGAAATATAGATGAAGGGAAGAAGGGAGAAAGCCCAGAGATAAACCCACGCACATATGGTCACCTTATCTTTGATAAAGGAGGCAAAAATATACAATGGAGAAAAGACAGCCTCTTCAATAAGTGGTGCTGGGAAAACTGGACAGCTACATGTAACAGAATGAAATTAGAACACTCCCTAACACCATACACAAAAATAAAATCAAAATGGATTAAAGACCTAAATGAAAGGCCAGACACTATAAAACTCTTAGAGGAAAACATAGGCAAAACACTCTGTGACATAAATCACAGCAAGATCCTTTATGACCCACCTCCTAGAGAAATGGAAATAAAAACAAAAATAAACAAATGGGACCTTATGAAACTTAAAAGCTTTTGCACAGCAAAGGAAACCATAAACAAGACAAAAAGACAACCCTCAGAATGGGAGAAAATAAATGAAGCAACTGACAAAGGATTAATCTCCAAAATACACAAGAAGCTCATGCAGCTCAATGTCAAAAGAACAAAAAACCCAATCCAAAAATGGGAAAAAGACCTAAATAGACATTTCTCCAAAGAAGATATACAGACTGCCAACAAACACATGAAAGGATGTTCAACATCACTAATCGTTAGAGAAATGCAAATCAAAACTACAATGAAGGGCTTCCCTGGTGGCGCAGTGGTTGAGAGTCCGCCTGCCGATGCAGGGGACACGGGTTCGTGCCCCGGTCCGGGAAGATCCCACATGCCGCGGAGCGGCTGGGCCCGTGAGCCATGGCCGCTGAGCCTGCGCGTCTGGAGCCTGTGCTCCGCAACGGGAGAGCCCACAACAGTGAGAGGCCCGCAAACCGCAAAAAAAAAAAAAAAAAAAAACTACAATGAGGTATCACCTCACACCAGTCAGAATGGTTGTCATCAAAAAATCTACAAACAATAAATGCTGGAGAGGGTGTGGAGAAGAGGAAACCGTCTCGCACTATTGGTGGGAATGTAAATTGATATAGCCACTATGGAGAACAGTATGGAGGTTCCTTAAAAAACTAAAAATAGTTTTTATGGTAATACGACCCAGCAATCCCACTACTGGGCATATACCCCGCGAAAACCATAATTCAAAAAGAGACATATACCACAATGTTCACTGCAGCTCTATTTACAATAGCCAGGACATGGAAGCAACCTAAGTGTCCATCCACAAATGAATGGATAAAGAAGATGTGGCACATACATACAATGGAATATTACTCAGCCATAAAAAGAAACAAAATTGAGTTATTTGTAGTGAGGTGAATGGGCCTAGAGTCTGTCATACAGACTGAAGTAAGTAAGAAAGAGAAAAACAAATACTGTATGCTAACACATATATATGGAATCTAAAAAAAAAAAAAAAAAAAAACGGTTCTAAAGAACCTAGGGGCAGGACAGGAATAAAACCTGGGACGAAGTGAGATGGTGGCATTGACATAGCTAGTGGGAAGCAGCCTCATAGCACAGGGAGATCAGCTCCGTGCTTTGTGACTACCTTGAGGGGTGGGATAGAGAGGGTGGGAGGGAGACATATGAGGGAGGGGATATGGGGATATATGTATACGTATAGCTGATTCACTTTGTTATACAACAGAAACTAACACAACATTGTAAAGCAATTATACTCCAATAAAGATGTTATAAATAAATAAATGCTGTAGTGCTTTACAATTTTCAAAAAAAGAAAGAAACCTACTGTCAGTATATTCAAAGTAATCGTAGACCTTAAATATTGATACAATAAGCAACCAGCATATAGGAAACACTCAATATTTATTTATTTATTTATTTTAATGGTGGGAGTATGGCATATTAAGCTGTTCCTTAGTAAAGGCACTGGGGCTTGCCCATGGTGCTCTTAATGTACAAAGCCTGGATGTTCCGCCAAATTTTTCTTGAGCAACGACACCAGGAAGTTGACAACTAAGTGGATGCTGTACACAAGCTCATATGTCATCTTCACGTGGCCAACAGCCACTGCCAGACACAGCACCTCCTTCATCTGGAGCTTGATCATGGACTTCATCAACTTTGACCACCATGTTCTCATTGTGGGTCAGCAAGGAAAGGAACTTGCCAGCCTTATTCAGGCCTGGGCCCAGTATTCGTGGGATCTGCTCGATCAGAGACTCTGAAGCCAAAGAGGCATCGTACTTCTTGGCCAGCTTCTTGACCAGTTTCTTATACTTGTTGAGTTTCTTCAGCACCTCGATGTCCATGCGGGGGATATCCACAGCCTTGGCCTCATCACAATACTGCTGGTCCTGCAGAACACATACGGAGAACTTGGGGCAGGGAGTGGACTTAAGCCTGACAGTGCCTGAGAAGCGTTCCTCTTACTGAGAGTCACAGTTCTTCAGGCTGATTTGAAGGGCCACTGGCTCCAAAACCTTCCGGCCCTTGCACTGGTTCCCATACAGGACTTCCAGCACCGCCTCGTAGAGGGTGTCATGGGAGACTTTGCTGCTCATGGTGCCTTGTGCCACGATAACCGGAAAAGAGCAACACTCAATATTTAAATGTTGAATGAGTGAATGACTCAAGACAAACTATCTCTTTATACTATTGTTTTTTCCTGGGACAATTTAAGTTGCTTTTCTTTATATATTTTTATGAAATAATTTTTATTTGTATGAAGAGAGATGAAGTAAAGGAAAGTTGCAATTGGCTTACAAAACATCTCAGGAAAATAGCTGGGTTAAACTCCATAGAAACATTAAAAAATTTTATTTGAAATACCTGTACATGTTTTGTGGGTTTTGTTTGTTTTGTTTTTCTCGGCCACGCTGAGCGGCATGCGGGAATCTTAGTTCCCCAACCAGGGATGGAACCAGTGCCCATTTCATTGGGAGCACAGATGTACATGTAGACCTAAACAGAAGTTAGAAATATATTACAAAAACTCTAGTTTACCCTTGTCTAGTTTCTCTATTAACATTTTACTTCATTAGCTTAATTATTCTCTCTCCCTCTTTCATCTCTGAACCATTTGACAGTAAATTGCAGACATGATGCATTTTTACCCTGAAATACTTGAATATTTTCAAGAACAAGGATATTCTCTTACATAACTACATTGCAACTTGCTGAAACAAGAAAATTAACAGATATAATGTGATGATCTAATCCAGATGTTATTAATTTCTCACCAATGGCCTCAATAAAAACTTTATAGTAGAAAAAAATATTCTGGCCTAGGTTCGATCCAGGATTACATACACATTGCATTTAGCTGTAATGTCTCTTTAGTCATTTATTCTGGAAAAGTTCCTCAGTCTGTCTTTGTATTTCATGACCTTAACATTTTTGAAGAATATAGACCAAGTATTCCGAAGAATATTTCTCAGTTTGGGTTTGTCTGTTATTTCCTTATGATTAGGTTGAGGTTCTTCACTTTTGGCAGGATTACCACAGAAGTGATGCTGTGTCCTTAGTGCTTCAGATCAAGAGGCCCATGATACCAGTTTGTCCTTACTGATGATATTAACTTGGTTAAGGTGCTGTCCACCAAGTTTTTCCATTGTAAAGTTATTTTTTTTCCCTTCTGTAATTAATAAGAATTTTGTGGGTACAACTTTGAGACTATGTAGATATACTTGTCTTCAAGAATTTTTTACCCGTTAGTTATAGTATCCATTGATGATTCTTACCTGAATTATTACAATGTTTTGTCAAATGCTATTTTTTTAACTTTCTTATTCCTTCTACATTTACTTGTTTGCATTCTATTATAGGGAAGAGTTTTTCTTTTTACATTTTTATTTACTTGTTGATTGACTGATTGACTGATTTTTGGCCACCCCATGCCGCATGTGGGATCTCAGTTCCCCAACCTGGGATCGAAGCCATGGCCTCTGCAGTGGAAGCACGGAGTCCTAACCACTGGACTGCCAGGAAATTCCAGGGAAGAGTTTTTCATTTTTCCTCATTCATTCATTCATTATCAGTTTGAATCCATGTGTTCCTATTTTATTCAATGGATTTTAATCAATTACCATCGTTCCTTCTCCTTCCCCCTCCCACTTCAATGACATGTTCAACTGTCCCAGATTTTGCCAGCTGGAGCCTCTTCAAGCTGACTCCTGGGTCTTTTGACATGTCCCCATCATTCTTTGGGTACTTTTTCACTTTCTGGCATTCTAGAGCTAGAGCAGAGAAAATTCAGTTTTCTCTGCTCTAGCTCTAGAATCAGCTAGTTTTTCAGGGAGTTCTGGTTCCTTTTAGTGGAAGTGGTATTTAGAAACCAACATAGGTATGCTCATTGCTACAGGGTTGTTATTGCTTCTAGACCCTCACAGCAGTCAGCTAGGAAATATATGCTCGTGTACACACACAAACACACACACATACACATATGTCTATAAATGTATTATAACTATCTATACCCAGTTAGCTAGCTAACTTTATAAAATCATGTGTTCATACTGATACCTGTAATTCTAGTCCAACAACACAGAATTTAGTATCACGTTCCTCCTTTTCCATATTGAAACTGCCTTCTCTGACACTGAGAAATTTGGCTCCCATTATGCTCAACCTATTATTTGCTCAGTTGAACTCAGTAAAAGTAATGTTAGAAATGCTAAGTCATACCACTGGGTAAAACAAACCAATGACCTAGAATTCAGTATTTATAATTCGATTTGCCTTTAGTTTAAGCATGTATAGTCAACATACTGTGTTCAAAAGTGTGTATTAGTTCTAATTTTTACCTTCAGAGTGGTTATGTTATTCATTTGCTATTATTTGACATATGTTCATTTGTATTTATATTCCATTTCAGATTTTTTTTTCTTTTTTCTTTTTTTTTGCAGTATGCGGGCCTCCCACTGCTGTGGCCTCTCCCGTTGCGGAGCACAGGCTCTGGACACGCAGGCTCAGCGGCCATGGCTCATGGGCCCAGCCGTTCCGCGGCATGTGGGATCTTCCCGGACCGGGGCACGAACCCGTGTACCCTGCATCGGCAGGCGGACTGTCAACCACTGCGCCACCAGGGAAGCCCCATTTCAGATTTTTTCATTTTTTATTATGTGTGTTTGTGTATATAAAACACTAAGATGGCTCAAAAGTCAAAACTCAACAAAAAAGGTATACTCAGAAAAGTATCAAGATTTTTTAGCAAATATTTTTTCTTTATTGAGCGTTCCTTCTCCTGTATTTACAACTGTGAGCCTGGACCCTTTGGTTCATTCTCCCTGTAGTCTGTGCCTGCCTGCCTTCCACTCCCGAAGCACACACACAGACATACATATACACAAACTGATGGAAAAGATATTGAAAAACTACAAGATGATCTTTAGGATGAGGTATGTTTCTTCCAACTTTGGACATGATTCTATATAGAAACAATATACTTAATTTTGTTCAGTGTATGATAACCATATATGTAAGTGATCTAAAAATAATTTTTCTTGTGAAAACACCATAATGGACTACATGGTCCAATCTCACTGTATAAAAGCAGAGTTTCCTTTATTAAGACAAAGCAACCTGGATTTGTTTTTACTTAAATACAAGACCAAAACAACACATGAATCATTTCCTCTATAAAAGAGTGACTCCAGACTGGGAGCTCATTATCCAAACCCTGTGTCAGGTCCACTCTGCCGGCCCCACTTCCTCAGGACATGTATCTTTCATCACCTCTGGCTCCTCTGGAACAGTAACCAGCTGCCTCTAATTGCCTCACAGACCAGGTGTGGTGGTGGTAGTGGTGGTGAGAGTGGGCTGAGACATTATTTAAAAAGCAAGAATCCGTCGTGTGAAGGTTAACTAAGATTTTCACCATTGTATTTTGAAGTCCTTGACTATGTTTTAAACGCTATCAGGAATCTAGCTTTGTTATTAAAACAATTTAGCTATATAAAATGTTGATTTCTTTTCCTCTCAGCCTCTATTCCAAAGGTCTATACCCATAACAATTTGATGTTTTGGAAGAACAGTTCTGTTCATTTTTGTAATTTTATATAACCTAGCTTTTGTGCAGCATGCAGGATCTTAGTTCCCCGACCAGGGATGGAACCCGTGCCCCCTGCAGTGGGAGAGCAGAGTCTTAACCACTGGACTGCCTGGGAAGTCCCACCACGTAAGTATTTACTGAGTGCCTACAATGTGCCAAGCAACCCCAAGTACTGCGGATTGGGGACATCAGTGGTCAAAACATAAAAATCCTTACCTTTATGGAGCTTATGTTCTAGCAGGTGTAGACAGACAATAAAAAATAAACAGCTAATTATCTAATTCATAACAAGATGTTAAGAGCTATGGGAAAAAAACAGATCAGATTAGGGCAGCATTCGGTGCTGTTGCAGCAGAGGCAGTTAAATGAGGTGGTGGTGAGATCCGAGCAGGCTTTAACTTGCAAAAGCTGTTCATTATGCAGACATCTGGGGAAGGAGCACTGCAGGAAGAAAGAACAGTGTCTGTGATGTAAGGCTGAAGTGTACTTGGCTTGCTTCAGTAAAAGCAAAATGTATGGTACGGGGTAGGAGAGTGGGGGGTGGCAGAGACATAGAACCATGTGAGGGCAAAGGACTTTGGCTTTTATTCTGAGTGAAATGGGAGCCCCTGGAGGGACTGGGGTAAAGAAGCAACATAATTTTTTTTTTTTTTTTTTGGCGGTACGCGGGCCTCTCACTGTTGTGGCCTCTCCCGTTGCGGAGCACAGGCTCCGGACGCGCAGGCTCAGCGGCCATGGCTCACGGGCCCAGCCGCTCCGCGGCATGCGGGATCCTTCCTGACCGGGGCACGAAGCCGTGTCCCCTGCATCGACAGGCGGACTCTCAACCACTGCGCCACCAAAGAAGCCCGAAGCAACATAATTTGATTTGTGTTTTAACAGACTCCCTGACTGCCTATTTAACAATGGAAGGGTGGAGGGAGGACTGGAAGACTTGAGACTAATTAGAAAGCTACTGAAATAATGTAGCAAGAGATGATGATGGTTTAGGCCAGAATGGTAGATAGCGGAGGAACTGGTGAAAGAGAATCTGAGTCTAGGTATATTTTGAAGGTGAGCTAATATAAATTCCTGATGTACTGGCTGTGTAGTCTCAGAAAAAGAGGAGTCAAAGATGAAAGCTTTTGGCCTAAGCAACTTGAAAAGCAGAGCTGCAATTAACTGAGATGGAGAAAATTATGGATAGAGTAGGTTTTATGGGGAAAGATCGGTTGTTTGGCCTGACTGGAGTACATTCAGGAAAGGATGGGAAGAGAGGAATTGGAAACAGATATAGAAAATTCAACTATTGCTCCAAAAGGGAGGGGAATATGGCAGCTGGCAGGGGAAGTGAAGTGAAGAGGTTTATTTAGGTTGGGAAAAATTATAACAGATGTGTTTGCTGATGGGCATATTCAGTTAAGAGGGAAAACTGATATCGTATAAGAAAAGGATAATGGCCAGAGCAGCATCCTTGAGAAGGTGCGTGGGGGTAGGATATGGCACTCAAGTAGAGACCAGATTTAAGCAAGAACATGGATGGGCAGGAAGATAGACTACGTGGAACCTGTGTTGGTAGATGGGTAGATTCGGTTGTGGGAGGCTGTGGAAGTTCCCTGACAATTTAATTTTCTGAGTAAAGTAGGGAAGAAGGTCATCAGCTGGGTGGAGGATGAGGGAGAAGGTGTTGGAGGTTTGAGGAGAAAGGAGGTGTGAAATGGTAACCTAGTAATGAATTTAAAATGAGACCAATCAGTATAGCTGTTCATTTTGTTCAGCTGCATGGCTGTAGGCATGGAGAAGACAGAGTTGAGTCAACCAGGTTTTGGTTTTGCCAAACAAGTTAAGACAAAGCTAGAGAGTGAACTGAATGCAAAGGAGTGACTGTAATGACTGAACTGTAAGGGAGGGTTAAGGGAGGAAGAGAGGACATCAAGAGCTGAGTGACAAATTACTTAACCTCTCTAAACCTGCTTACTTATATGAAAATGTTAAGAGTGCTGTTGTGAGGCTTACGTGGGATAATGTGTTTATAGAATGCTTAACATAGGACCAAGCACTGAGTAAATATGCAATCAGTTTCTCAGGTGAGGTTTCCCATCAGGATCACCTGGGGAATTTTTGAAAATACTCATGCCCACAGCCCAACCCCCACAAATAGAATTTCTGAGGGTGAGGCCGGAGCATGGCTTGGTTTAACTACTCCCCAGGTGATTCTAATGTATAGTCAGGGTAGCAAACTTGCCTGTTAACTAAATGATCTCTATTAATAATACTAACAATCACTTACTGAATGTCTCCTATGGGCCAGGCAATATACTATAGTATTATCTCATTTAAGGGCCACAACTTTTCAAGGAGGAGTTCGTGCCTGAAGTGACAAACAGTAAGTGACAGAGCCAGGGATTTCTAGCCAGTTGTCTATGACTAAGTCCCTTCCACTATAAGCTTGCTACTCCAAGAATGATTTGAGGAGCATCAACACCACCAGAGACCTTGTTAACAACAAATGCCTCATCACTGACCTTGCTAAATCAGAATCTGCATTTGAGTAAGATCTTCAGGTGATTTCTATGTATATTAAAGTTTTAGAAGCTCTGAAATAGGCCACACTGGCTCTCTCCGCCACAATTTCCATTCTGGTGTAAGGTGGATGCAAACAAGTTATATCGATGGACCAAGGGCAACAGCTGATGTCAACTGCTTGTAAGTATCAATAAATAGTTCTTCAAGGCCTGAAAAAGGTAATAAATGTCTAAAAAGGATTATCTCTGGAAATATTTTACTTATGAAATAATGCTGAATAATATTATTCTTGAAATATTTACACAGGTTTTGGTGGGATTGGAGGTGGAAAGGAACATCAGTACGTTAAGGAGTAACTTTTTTCTGAATCAACCAAAATTTCTGACAACCAAAATCATTGTGAACTGAACATATATAATCCTAGCTCAAATAACAGCTAAGTCTTTCGAATTCATTTAAAGATGTATTTATTTACAAGATACAAGTATTTAATATTTAATAGGAATTAAAGTGCTTAATTTTACAATGTTTCCAATTCTCTGCCTTTATGACCAAATATACATATGTTACACAATATATACACTATCTGCAAGTATTTTACATTCATATAGCTAGAAGAGAAAAATTACTTTTTGTGTATACTTTCTCACATTTGAGTTAATTCTAAAATTTTGCTAATATACATTTCAAATTGATCAGTCAACAATTCAAAAACCCAGATAACACTTATTCAAGAATATCAGTCAATTGTCACTCATAAAATGAAATGCTAGTTTGGTACAACAAACAAGAACCTCCAAAGTTTTATATACAGACATGATTGCTAATGAAGGGAGACACCCCTCCCCAAGCGATACATTTCAACATCCATATAATGTGTAATATATAATGTAATTCTGTTATCATAATGGTCCCCATAGACTATTATGTCTCTTCCCAAACCCATATATATATATATACACACATATATATATATATATATCTCACTCTATGTATTTGGTATTTACTTATTCAAATATGCTACAATATTTCTTGATTTAATTTCTCACTAAATCTACCTAATCACACTAATTCAATCTATAATGAATTTTAGGAAGGGGTAAACATCATGTAACTCTCAGTGACCCCCCAATGAGTTAAAAACTATCTTGTAGAAGCCATGTGCTATTTCATCTCAAAAGACAGAAAAGACACTATTTTCTGCCAAATGTTCAGTCCATAAAGTAGAATACAGACCATGATTGACTTTAGAGGGATTTTTTATGTCAGTAAACAGTGCAGAAAATAGTCCAATAGAATTATTTCTTTTTTTTAGGTCTAAAGAAAAAGTAATGACAAGATACTAGTGGTATAATTTAGAGGGCAAGGTGAAAGGCCCAGGTGTAATGGATCCCATCAGTGTGCAATTACATAGATTTACATCTTGTAGTTTATATCCCTCTGCAGTTTAAGTGTTTTTCATTTATCTTAGCATATATTGCTCTGATTTGGAGTCCAAGGGACTCTTTCTGTCCACCTCTCTGTCTGTTCTTGCTTGTTTCAGTTCCTAATCTTATTCCTCTCTACCACATCAGTAAAGAAAGCAAAGTTACCCTTTCATGACAACATGATTACAGGGCATACATAAGAATGAATTATACTAAAAATCCATGTATATAATTTATGTTAAAATATTTAAGTTAAAAAGAATACTTTCTATAAAAATTTCGTTCCTATGGAAAAACAGAATTGGAAATCAACATTGCTTTTACATATATACATGTATGCATAAAGTCAGAGAAAGGGTTTTAAAAGTATATCTAGTGGTCTTTTATATATCATACTCCTATTTTCTAAATCTGGAGACTGTATAGTAGATAGTAATATGAAAATAAAAAGCAATTTGATTTTACTAAAATTGGATGAGAATGAAAAAGTAACATGATCCACTACAGATGTCCAGTATAGTCCTAAGAATAAGAACAGGTTAGCCACAGATTTTATATTAATATATTCTTGAAGAATACAAAAGTTAAGAATGAAGACATTACGACATTCTTGCCTTTTGAATTAATTTTAGCTTATAAATACCATGTGATTAATCTTAGATCCGCTAACAGGAACATTATGTGATGTAGAAAGATTTAATGTATTTTCTACTGTGCATTATAGCAAGGATACCTGGAAAAGAAAAAAAAAAAAAGAAAAAAAGACCTTTGTTCCCTAGAAGTTTATTTGCTCCTGTTGGTGTCTTTTCCTCAGGATATATCCAGCTCAGGAAAATCATTATTACATATGCTCAGAATAAGAACTTAAGGCTTTGAGTATAACCAGAAATGAGATCTAAAATTTATAGGGGAATTTAGATCTGTTTCCTGTTTCCACAAAGACAATAAAAAGTGTGGTAATTTAAAAAAACTGTTGTTGTTGTTGTTTTAATTTGGGTAGCTTACCCAGTGAGTATAAGTACACCAAGCTATATTAAACTTCATGGAAAATGAAATGTGTAGTGCAGATGTGCTTTAACTGTTTTTAACCACCCATACATACCCTTTGCAAAAAAAAAAAAAGGCTTTAAAAAACTTTAAAGTAAAATAAAAAGGATTTTGATGGTTACTTGAATCCAAGGAATAATGTTGTCCCTCCCCCACCCCACCCCCCGCCACACATATGTTCTTTTCCCTGTACTGAGCAATTTGAATCACAGTATCACTCCTAGGAGTTAATTTTCTATACCCTTGTGGCTAGGAACATTCACATTAAAAGTTCAGTGTAAAACCTACCCTGTAGAGTTTTATTGCTTGCATACATGATGGCATTATAGATGCCATTATTACAAAAGTGGCTGGTGGCATTTTTCATTATTGGGTCCCACTTAAAACCTGGAGATAAGTCTGCACTACATTTCATTGGTAGACTTTCAATAAAGCAGAATTTATGTTGAGAAAACTGGAATGTTTTATAAAAAAATAGCAGTTTTATCAAAGAAGTATTTTGTTAAGTTTAGAGAAAGGGCACTTTAAAAAAAAGATGATTTAGAGAAAATAAAGAATAAGACCAGAATGGAATGTTGGTTTTAATAGTAAAACAACCAATTATTTTTCTAGGTTCAATTTGTCATGACTGCTCAGGTGTCTCAGAAAGCAAAAGACAGATTATTCTTGTAACCAGACAATCACATTTTGAGGTCTTTTGGTTGAGTGCTTCTAAATGGCTAAGAGTATTCCTTTGCCTTTCTCCAAGTAAAAGCATTCGTGATTCTTTAATAAGAAACAGGTAAGGCTGCTTCATTGCTTCTCTTTGTGCTTGGCAAAAGAACATGTGGAATGTGAAGATGGTGACTGGACAAGCAGAAATTCTCTTCTAATACTAATATTTCTATTTTTTAAAACAAATTAAAGATAATGTTAAGAGCATGATAATAAATATTCTCTTAACATGAGTATTCTTTAAATAATCTAAATTAAATAACATTTGATATTTATTGAGCCAAAGCTTGAATGTGTTCATGTTACTTCCATTCCAGCAGAACTTATTTGTAGGGAAAGTGTAATCTTCTTGTTGTTCAAAATAGTTTTCAAAAACAATCTGGCTCGTAAATCTTCTAATTGGCTTTTACATTTCCATTTTTCTATCCACATTTACAGAAGTCACCTTCTCCTGTTAATCATTCTACATTTTTATTGCTTCTCTTTTCTTGAGATTAAGAAAACCAAAGCATCACCTAGAGCCGTAGTTCAACCTCAATAACCACCCCTGAACACAAACACACACACGGTTGGCAACTAGAAAAGAGAATCAATGTAAAAAATTAAAAATTTGTCCTTAATTTAATAGGGCCTAAGAAGCTACCTTTATCTTTTTTTGGCTCTAAGTATTTGGTTTAATGTTGATGGATCATGGCTGGTGTTCCTTTTACAGAGGAAGGCAACCTAATCATGCCCACTATAATTAGTTTATCTGCTCCTTAGGGGTGTGGGGGGAAGAAAAGAGATACTTCAAATATATCTTAAAAAAAAAACAGGGCCTGAATAGATGTGTGGCAATCTCAAATTCTGAGTGAAGCTAATCTACATTTAAGGTGTAATCCTCAAAGGCCGAGGATAGTGGGGCCATTCTTGTTGATTTCTAGCAGACAGATGCATTAAAAAGTGACAATATTTGGAAAATGACAGAGTAAATGAGAAAAACAAAAAAAGAGAGAGAGATCTAATTTTGAGGAAAGGATGAACTTAAATAGCCAACTTAATGTGAGATTTTAATCACAATTACAATATAATAAAAAGCAGCCTTTGTGACAAGGAATCACATTTTGTCTATTAAAATTCCCCAGAGGATAAAAGGGAAAAGAATGCTCAAACTGTCGTCAATCATCTTGTACCCCCCAGAAAAACCTGCCATTAAAATATTGCTTTTTTATATTGTATTTTTCCCCACTCTTCTTTAATGAGGTGGTTTAAAGAGTTGAGGATAAACTTTCTTAATTACCTATCCATCCCCCTCAATCATAGGTTATCCCATGTGAATTTTGTTTCATATCTGACAAACGAATAGGCCCACACAGTTATCTTAAGTGTTAATTATATATAGTCCTCATTTAACCACAATTAACAGTCTTATGGGAAAGAAAAACATAACAATAAATGTAGTTTCCATATGTCCCAGTTCTGTGTAAGGTCAGGTATCTTGTACATGCTGATATTAACTGCTGCAACAATTAGAGGATTGTAAAAGGTAAAATAACCTGTATGACTTGACCATCCCAGTGACCAAAATGCACTTATCTCAGAATAATCAAGACTGAAGCATTAATTAAACCCTCATCTTATATTTAAGTAGGTATTATTAGCACCTTCAAAGAGAGGCACTGTTTTAAATAGGCACAGAACAAAGAAAAATAGTACTTTAAAAATACTGTTGGAATTCACTAATATATCCCATGCCACATAAATTACAGCTTTTTATTATAAAAATATCAAGACCCTTAGATGTCAATCAGTTAAACATAAATCACCAAAAACATTTCTTAAGTTTAGAACACTGGTCAATTCCAAGATAAAACATGCTGTGTATTTAAAAAATAAATTAGAGACAAATATGAACCTAAAGTTGAAGAGAAAAGCATGTATAATGTGTGTATATATATATATATATATATATATATTTGTATTTAATACTATATATACATAATTGCTATATACTTAAGATATTTTATTCTTAGAAGTATTTCTACAAAACAAGTATCTTAATAAGTTGAAAGTTTGAATACCAACAATTTGTTCTTTTTCTTTTGTTTTAAAAGAATGTACATCATTTATGCAGCTTGAGCTTTATAAACTAAATTAAATAAGTTAATAGCCTAAACTGTCCCTGTATTTTTTATTTTTAACGTGGATCTATTTTGGCAACATGGAGGTATATCTTTCAAACTGTTATAAATCCTACATGTGTAAGTGAAGACATTAAAGGATTTCTTAAATGTAAGTGGCCTTTTCTAACCTGAAGTGATAGAATTGATACCAGTTTTTTCCAAGACAAAAGTACATATTCAAGGAATAGCTCATTAAAAAATGCTCTATTTTTCACATTATTTCAAACTTTATGGGTAGAATGGCTCTACACATTAATTTCAGTAAGAGTACATAAACATAGGAAAATAGTCCCCCCAAAGATGCATTTATGAGCCTGTATTTTTCAACGTAAAGTGCTAAGAGATGAAAAAGGAGAGCTGAGAATGTTTTGAGCTGTAAATCTTGAGACCCCCCTCCATACTGCAGTAGGCCCTGGAACTCAGCATTCTGATTTTCTCTTAGGTTCAGGATGATCGTCCAAAGTGGCTGGATGCTTACTAGGGCCATCTGGTGTCTCACCTGTGACAGCTAAAAGGATGATTTTCAGCCACTTCTGTTTCAGTTCTTCACTGTCTGCAGCAAAGCTGTGCACAGACTTGGACTGGGTCAGTTTGAAACTGTGTGGCAGGTCTGCACTCCTCAGCATATCATCCACAATGTAGCCCAGGAGTGGAATAGTGGCCTGGGCTCTGACATCCTAAGAAAAAAGCATGGTACATAAAGAAAAAACATGGTGAGATGTGATCCGGCGCCCACTAAACCCCCTTTCTTACAACCATTCCACAGACTCGCACTGTGAACTCTCCATGGAGAGAGATGGGGATCCAGTGCTTTTAGCACAGTGCTTGTGTATGAGGCCACCCGTAACGTCACCTGAGTGAATTGATGAATGAGTGCTGACACCTAAATCAGCTAGAGTTCATTGACCCCACACCTCTTTCCCTGTGAGGGAGCCCATTCAGTTCTTCATTCAGTGTAAAAGGGAAGAATAGTCATCTTACTGTACAAAACCAGCAAATGTTAATGATGATTTCATTATCAAATGCAGTTCTATTTGGTGTTTCATTCATTCATGCATCAATTTACTTATGGACAGGAAAAGAATGTAGGAAAAACAATGAAACAGAATAAAAAACCAAACAACCCAATCAAAAAATGGGCAGAAGACCTAAACAGACATTTCTTCAAGAAGACATACAGATGGCCAAAAGGCACATGAAAAGATGCTCAACATCGCTAATTATTAAAGAAATGCAAATCAAAATTACAATGAGGTATCACCTCACACTGGTCAGAATGGCCATCATCAAAAAGTCTACAAATAATAAATGCTGGAAAGAGTATGGAGAAATAGGAACCCACCTACACTGTTGGTAGGAATGTAAATTGGTGCAGCCACTATGGAAAACAGTATGGAGAACAGCTCTAAAAATAGAGCTACCATATGATCCAGCAAGCCCACTCCTGGGCATGTATCCAGAGAAAACCACAATTCAAAAAGATACATGCACCTCAATGTTCACTGCAGCACTATTTACAGTAGCCAAGACATGGAAGCAACCTAAATGTCCATCAACAGATGAATGGATAAAGAAGATGTGGTATATATACATACAATTGAACATTAGTCATAAAAAAGAACGGAATAATGCCATTTGCAGCAACATGGATGGACCTAGAGATTATCATACTAAGTGAAGTAAGCCATATAAAGACATATATCATAAAATAAATAAATTTAAAAAAAGACATATATCATATGATATCGCTTATGATATATATGGAATCTAAAAGAAAAAAAAAAAGACAACAGATGTACTTATTTCCAAAACAGAAAGAGACTCACAGACACAGAAAACAAACTTTGGTTACCAAAGGGGAAAAGGGGGTGGGAGGAGGGATAAATTAGGAGGCTGGGATCAACATATATACACTACTATGTATAAAATAGATAACCAACAAGGATCTGTATAACACAGGGAACTATACTCGATATTATGTAATAACCTATAAGGGCAAAGAATCTAAAAAAGAAATATATATATATATATCTGAATAGCTGTGCTGTATACCTGAAACTTACCCAATATTGTAAATCAACTATATTTCAATTAAAAATACATACACACACACACACACACACATATCTCAGCATTTTTAGTCTATTTCTAAAATAAAGTTTTACTAGCACTTAATGTAGATATAGGCTAAAACACAAGAGGTACATGAAAATTTTTATATGTTTCCAGGTGAGTGCACAATTGATTTAAGTGTTGTTGGTTTTTTAAGCACAACACAATCCATAGTGCCTGGTGCATGTCTGCCGTTCCCATATATTTATCTCAGATCCATTCACATAAGGTCTTAAAAAATTGTTATTGGATAATGTTAATCCAAGGTTGATTTAAATTCACCTTCTCACATTCCTTTCTTTTTCAAGTATCCCTCCATGCAGGAAAAAAAAAAAAGGCTTACTAATATTTCCCATCATCAAAAATGCTCCTTCTTCTTGCCTCTCCCTCTGATTCAACCTCTTCTCCCCATGCCCTTTCCTAATTCAACTCACATTTTCTCAAACCCACTAAATAGGAATGAGAGAAGGGGGCAAATGATTCACAGGCTGAAGAAATTATTGGCTATAGAAGGAATCAGTCTAAATAAACTTGAATTTTAGTTATTTATTATTTTTCAATTATAATGAAAAATAGTGAAACTGTGTGAATTCTCTTGTTCTATAGAGAAGTAATGGAAGGATTTTAAGTTCAGTGTCTACTGGCCTCCCTCCGTCCCTTCAGAAAGATGAAGTTTAGATACCTGGGGGGCACCATACATGTACAGCACAAGAGGGTCTTGTTTGGGGATCACACACCAAGCTTTCTGCCAAGGTTTTGACTTTTCCATATATTGAAGAAAACTGCACACCACACTGTTTCCAGATACTTCTGCAGATTCGATCTAGAAAATACGATGGAAAGAAACAGTGAGAGAGAGTGAATGAACACAAAATGAACCAGACAGAGAGGTAATTCAACTTAAGGTAACATTCATAAATTACAATGTGTTTATATAAAATGTCTCCTGGGATTGTCTAGAGAAGGTTCATCTGCAATTATTATTTAAACATTCATCTAGATCCATGATGAATTAAGTCAATTTTAACTGTATTACCAGACCTGTAATTTAAATAAAATTAAACATTTATTGACTGCTTACTATGAAGGCATTTTTCTTAGCTCACTACTTATATCATTTAATCCTCACACCAACACCAAAACGTTATTACTTGCATTATTATGAGGTTTAGAGATGAAATAGCTTTCCTAAGATTTAGGAATTGGTGTGCTCAGATTTGAGTCTGGACCCAGAGTCTGAACTCTTAGCCACAATGCTATAGCAACGTCACTATGTAAGAATGCAATAGCAAAAAGGCAAATACTTACCAGCAACCTTTGTTCTATACCTGAGATAATTTTAAAGTTTTTTAAATTGCAATAACTCTTTGTGGAGCCATGTACGGTTTTCTGCTTTGTCTCCAAATACGTAAATCACTGGCTAAAAAGGGAACAAAACCCTTTGACTAAATGATGGTTTCTATTACACATATCATGGAAAGCAACTGGTTTGCATCTATTTTCTATCTCTCAAATCCAGTGTCATCCACTGAACAGTGCTGGTTTGCAAACTGCTTTGCTACCAGTTCGAGATAAGCACAGAAAGCAAGAGTAAGCATTTAGAAACTTTTATAGCAATCTGACTTGTGATGATACCCAAGCACATAATTGTGTATTTTACAAAAATACTGAGCTGTGATGGTTTAGAAAGTAAAACTGGCCCTTCATCACAGATAGTTTAAGAAGCATTGACTGGCAAACAATGGACTGCTAGCCCACCACCTGTTTTTATATGGCCTGTGAGGTAAGCAGAGTTTTTACAGATGACCATTTAAAATCAATCTGATGATCTAGAATACGAAAACTTTGGACTCCAACTAAGTGAAATGTTATCTCCCCTCCCCCAAAGGAATTCCATACTTCTTATTACCATATTACAAAAATTATACTAAATTATTACTTTTAAATTTGTCAATAAAAATTTGAGAAAATTTGTTTTCTCTCTTGTTTTAGAAGTAATATTCTCAGTTTTGCCTTTCAGCTTGCAAAGACTAAAATAGTTTCTCTCTGCCCTTTTACAGAAAAAATTTGTTGATCCTTGGTCTAGAGGACATAACAAACTAGTTGTTATGAGTAAGTTTCAAATATATATGTATGTGTGTGTGCATATGCACACATCCACACTTATCTTCTACTTACGGACTTCACACTATAAATACATTTGATTAAATGTGTTAACCTAAAAAGTAATTGATTAATTTTCCTCTAAGTACAGGTTTTTCTAGAAAACTACCTAGAGATTTTTATTTCATAGATACAGCCTGAAATGCACTTCTTAAAACAAGTTATTTGACTCATTATTCTACGCCAGTCTCATCCATTGCTGCTGTTCAGTCTTTCGAGACTGTGTTTCTGGAAGCTACTGAAGCATGTCTTTCCACCTTCCCTGCCAGAGAAAGTCCACTCTGGTCTGCCATACAAGCAACATCTATATCCTAGAAGAATGCACAGTTATAGTTTGTGGGCCTGTACTTTAACCTCAAGTGGACCTTGAAGTTTATGATCCTTCTTCAGTTAACAGAAATGACTTTTTGTATGTTTATACAGTGTAGGGTTCAATAAACACTCATTGATTCTTAAATAAATTGTAGAAATTCTTAATAAACCAAGTATGTCTATGATTTTAGATACATAAGAGTTTTTTTTTGATACATAAGAGTTTTGATCATGAGTTTATTCTTCACATAATTCCAGGCTATCTTGAACTTTCTGTCAAAAAGCCCTTATTGTGTAGTTTATTACTTATGTTGTTAATATCTTTGGGTGTAAAACTTATTTCAGATACTAGTCGCATTACAGTTCCTAGGTTTGGGAGGTCTGAATTTATCTAAAACATGAATCAAACTTACTTGTGAGACATTTCAGTAATATTTCAACGTAGTTCTCAGATTACTGTCACTGGCCATTAAATGATTCTTTTAATGCAATAAGTTGGAAGAGTTTTTCAGGTAATAAGACTTTAATCTAAATTTTAATAACATCATACAGTATTTTCAAAGCCAATATGATGAAACTGAGAGAAAAGCTTTCCTCTTAAAAAAAAATATATAGTAGTAAGTTGGGCATTAGAAGAGATGTCAATTAATACTCTAATATTTGACTACAGCTACCTTCACAAAATCAATACACAATCAGCCCTCCATATCTGTGGATGTAGAACCTAAGGATATGGAGAGCTGGCTGTATCACGCCACTGTATATAAGAGACTTGAGCATCCGCGGATTTTGGTATCTGTAGGGGTCCTGGAACCCCTGTAGGAACCAATCCCCCGCAGATGCCAAGGAAGGACTGGATTTACTCTCAAATGCACATTGGTTAACATAGCACTGTCCCTCATCTTTCTGTACAACTGAGCATGACCGCAAGAGTCAGCAATAGAACAAAAATATAAATCTTGCTCATCATAGTCCAAATTATTAAATACTAAGAGAAATAACAAAATATATTATTTGTATTCTTCAGAGTTAAAAAAATTCTGTTTCTAGTATAAAAATCTGAAAGATATCCAATATTTAATATTTCATACCTCTAAAATTCCTTTTCTTTTCTTTTCTTCACTGTCTGTGAATCCACTTATTATCTGATAACAGTCTTTACAAACTTTGCTCAATTTACCACCATCATACTCAAGTTGAGCTTTATAATCAGAACACTTCCAACAAACCACCTTAAATTAAGAAAAAATAAAGAAGAGTGAATAATCATATTTTAAAAATAACAAGATTTAAGCAATAATCAGTTATAGGTAATAATAAATGAGAAAAAGTTAAATGTAAAGGGCAAATTTTTATCAGACTAACAATATCCCCATGAACATTTGGAGTATTTGTCATGTATTATAATGCTGTTTGTGATGGGCTCTGCTTGCTCATCCTTCTCTTCCTGGCCCTAAAGGTAGGAGCTCTTCAAAGGCTTGGTCCAGACCATTACACTTCATACCTCTGGACGTTTTATATCTTCCCCAAGTGAATTCATGGTCTACCTTGCTCCCAGCTTTCTCCTTATCACACTTCGTCCCTCCCAACCTGTTCCCCTCTCAGAGTACTCTCTATCGCTGGAAATAGCACAGCCTCCTAACCAGTTATGGCAAGTCAGAAACCTAGGAGTCATCCCAATACCTCTCTCTACCTCACCCCATAGATTCACCATGTTATAAAGTCCTGCTGATTTTATCTCCTAGATATTTTTTCAATCTGTCCATTTTTCTACATCTTCCTTACAATTACCTGAGTCCAAGCTATCAATGTCCTGGTCTGGACCATTATAGCCTCACGACTGGTCCTTGTAGCATTCCTACTGGAGTCCAGGCCACTACTCTAAGATCCCCTCCAAGCTATTTTCCAAATGGCATCAGATGCTTCCTTAAAAATGCTAATCTGATATATTTCTCTTCTATTTAAATTTCTTTAAAGTCTTCCCTTTGCTCTTGGATAAGGAACAAATTCTTAACCATGGCCTATAAAGTCCTGCATGATTTACCTCTCTTACTCTATCTCCAGTGACACTGGCTTCTTACAGCTCCTAGAGTGCTCTGTTCCCTCCCTCTCTCATCTCTGCTTCAGTGAGTTAACTCTTGCTCATCCTTCAGATACTGACTCAAATTTCACTTCCTCAAGGAAGACTCCTCCAACTTCCAGAATACAGCCCATCTCTTATCACTGTGCTATTAAAGTTCCATGTGCTTTTATTTTTTTTTTTAGAAGATGTTGGGGGTAGGAGTTTATTAATTTTTATTTATTTATTTTTGCTGTGTTGGGTCTTCGTTTCTGTGCGAGGGCTTTCTCTAGTTGTGGCAAGCAGGGGCCACTCTTCATCGCGGTGCGTGGGCCTCTCACTATTGCGGCCTCTCTTGTTGCAGAGCACAGGCTCCAGACGCGCAGGCTCAGTAGTTGTGGCTCACGGGCCTAGTTGCTCTGCGGCATGTGGGATCCTCCCAGACCAGGGCTCGAACCCGTGTCCCCCGCATTAGCAGGCAGATTCTCAACCACTGTGCCACCAGGGAAGCCCTCCGTGTGCTTTTTGCATGCACTGATCACAATTTGTAATCATATACTTGTGTGATTTTTCGATTAATGTTTGTCACCCTAACTAGGCTGTAAGCTCTATGAGAAATTGTCCTTGTGTATTTTGCTATTTATAGTACCTGTTTAAAAAATAACCTTGCAGTTTAAAAAATTATCTTCTTGGGGACTTCCCTGGTGGTCCAGTGGTTAAGAATCTGCCTTCCAGTGCAGGGGACGTGGGTTCAATCTCTGGTGGGGGAACTACGATCCCACGTGCTGTGGGGTAACTAAGCCTGCGCGCTGCAATTACTGAGCCTGCGCACTCTAGAACCCATGTGCCACAACTAGAGAGCCCGTGCACCACAACTACTGAACCTGCATGCTCTGGAGCCCACATGCCACAACTAGAGAGAAGCCTGCGTCCTGCAATGAAACATCACACATGCCACAACAAGGATCCCGCGTGGTGCAACTAAGACCTGATGCAGCCACATAAATAAATAAAATTATCTTCTTGCTTCTAGAAGAATATTTTCCCTCATTTATAGTGGACAAACTATATTTAAGAAATTAAATATTAGTAAAACTTTCGGTTTAGATTCACATCATGTAAAATTCATAATAAAAAATTGTTCATTGTTTTCTCATACTTCCAATGAAATTACACTAGGATTTAAAATTAGACATGTCTGTAACTGCAAATTCATATCAACTAATATTTATTTTCAAAGTATGTCACAGTACCTTCATATTTTTGTTTGTTTACTGAAAGCAAGTATGTCAATATCTGAAATCATTTCAAGCAAACTCAATGAGAGATTTAAAAAAGTCTTACACTGAGGGGGGGAAAAAAAGATGTTTGCTATCAATTTGATTTTGATTATAAAACTGTCTCACTGAGTCAAAACTTAGGTAAAAAGGAAGAATAAATCTGCAATGTAATTGAGAATAATCTGAATGTACTATCAATAAAAACTGTTGCACGAAAGCATACTAATAATACATTCAGTCATGACACTACAATGCCTACCCTTCTCTATGCTTATGTGTTGCTTTTTAGAAGAAAGTATTAATCTTCAACTTGGTTTACAAGGCCCTCCAAAACCTACTGCTACTTCTCTCCAACTTCAGGTCATGCTTTCTTCCTTCTCACTCTTTCCATATGAAACAATTCAATCCCTGAAAACCTGTCAACTGCCTTAGCTGGCTTGAGTTGCTGAATCTTGTTAGAGATATTTCATTCCATTAAATGGACTAGTGTGTCCTTTTAAATTTATAACCATAAACCTCTAATAGGCATCTTTGTTTCTTTGGTAGGCTCATTTTTTCCTGCCCAGAGACAACTAGTACATACTTAGCTCTCTTTCTCAAATCTCCCCCCTCCCTCTTACTTCCCCCTTCACTTTCAGATGATGACTCTTCCTCATACTTCAATGAATATATAGATATTATCAGACCTAAATTCCCTCATTTCCCACCACCAAATCAAAAACACACCCACATTTCCACTCATCTTTCCCTTTATCCTTTCCGTTATAATGGAGGGAAGTTTCCCTCTCCCCATCAAAAGTCTGAACTTCTACTTAAGCTATAGGTTCCATCTCCTATTTTCTCAAAGTCATTGACTCCTTTGGTTATTATTTATCTTTCTATTTCTTAGATTGCTCATTATGCTCCAGCTACATGACCTTTTGGCAGTCTCAAGAATAGATCAGGGCTTCCCTGGTGGCACAGTGGTGGAGAATCTGCCTGCCAATGCAGGGGATATGGGTTTGAGCCCTAGTCCCGCAAGATCCCACATGCTGCACAACAACTAAGCCCATGTGCCACAACTACTGAGCCTGTGCTCTAGAGCCCGTGGGCCACAACTACTGAGCCCACGTTCCACAACTACTGAAGCCCGCATGCCTAGAGCCCATGCGCTGCAACAAGAGAAGCCACTGCAGAGAGAAGCCCATGCACCACAACGAAGAGTAACCCCCACTCACTGCAAATAAATAGAAAGCCTGTGTTCAGCAACAAAGACCCAATGCAGCCAAAAATAAATAAATAAAGTTATTTTTAAAAATAAAAAAATTGGGCTTCCCAGGTGGCACAGTGGTTGAGAGTCCGCCTGTTGATGCAGGGGACATGGGTTCATGCCCAGGTCCAAGGAAGATCCCATATGCCATGGAGTGGCTGGGCTCATGAGCCATGGCCGCTGAGCCTGCGCATCCAGAGCCTGTGTTCCACAACGGGAGATGCCACAACAGAGAGAGGCCCGCGTACCGCAAAAAGAAAGGAAGGAAGGCAGGAAGGGAGGGAGGAAGGGAGGGAGGAAGGGAGGGAGGGAGAAAAGGAAAGGAAAGAAAGAAAGGAGAGGAAGGAAGGAAGGAAGGAAGGGAGGGAGGGAGGGAGGGAGGGAGGGAGGAAGGAAGGAAGGAAGGAAGGAAGGAAGGAAGGAAGGAAGGAAGGAAGGAAGGAAGGAAGGAAGGAAGGAAGGAAAAATTTAAAAATTAAAAAGAATAGATGAAGCTCTATCTTACCTCAGGGCTTTTGACATACAACTCTCACTGCCTGAATGCTCTTCCTGCCTTCTTTCTTTTTTGTTTTCTTTTTGCGGTACATGGGCCTCTCACTGTTGTGGCCCCTCCCGTCGCGGAGCACAGGCTCCGGACGCACAGGCTCAGTGGCCATGGCTCACGGGCCCAGCCGATCCACGGCATGCAGGATCCTCCCGGACCGGGGCACGAACCCGTGTCCCCTGCATCGGCAGGCAGACTCCCAACCACTGCACCACCAGGGAAGCCCCTGCCTTCTTTCTTATGGTTAGCTCTTTCTCACCTTTTAGGCATCAGCTTAAATATCAAACGCCTCAGATAGGTCTTCATTTTTCTAACTAAAATTGGTTCCAAATCCTCTTCCATTACCGTTATTCCCCATTTTAACTTCTTGATTTCTTATTGCATTTATAGTCATTTGAAATGCTTGTCTGTTAATCTGGTCTGTTTTCTCCATTAGAATGTGAGCTCTGTGAAGCTGGCTACCATTTTGCTTACCAGTTTTTCTCCAGGACCCAGCACAGTGCTTTGCATAAAGTTATCACCAACAAAAGTTTATCAACTAAGTGATTTATTGAATGATTTCTTTGTGTTTTTCCAAGTTAATGATTTTACAACACTTATATAGTGACTAACAACCTTAATGACCAAGAAAGCTCACATACATGTCCACATGCTCGACAATGATGCCTTCTCCTCGTCAGGGCATTAAAAGGCTCCTTGCATTTCATACACATTGTAACTTCATTATCTCGGATCCATCTTGGGGCTCTTTTTCCTAGCTCAGCAGTCTAAAAAGGAAAGAGATTCAATTTTAATGGCAAAAACTGTCATTTCCATCCATCCATCCATCCGTTCATTCATTTATTTATTTTAAAAAGAATTTTAACAACATTGCTCATACCATGTTCTGAAACTCAAGATCCAGAAAAAGAGAGAGAAAAAAAAAAGTTCAAAGACATTGAAGCAGCATGAAAAGGCACTCTATTGTATTCATCTAAGAAGAAATGAGATCCTGTCCAAATAGCCAGTTTTGGCAATGCAAAGGGAAAAGACTGGGTAACAAAATAACTAGATAGATCTTCTGCAACTGCAAAGAGAAAAGAACTTAAAGAATTTAATTCAACTTACAGAAACCTCTGAGTGAATGTCATTATCCTTGGCAATTGCATTTCTGAAGGTTTCATGCCTCTGATGGAAAGCATCAATAGTCTCTTGAAGTGCCTAAAATATACATGAAATTCAAAGCAGATATTAAAGTATCACATGCAAATTAATAAAAACACTTTATTAAACAAATATTTAGGATGGAAATCACCTTAAAAATTAAATGACCTTATTCTGATGACTACAATATGTGCATAATACAACAATATGTGCACATCTGGTACACATACAGAGGTTACCACAAAACAAAAATGAAAATAGAAATCAGGTTTACCTTGATCCATTCTTCTTTGTCTTGCTCAGAACTAAAACAAACAACAATGAAAAATTAAAGTGAATAAAGAGAACATTAATGAGTTATACCTGGTGCATACAACTGTATTTATGTTAGTCCAACTTTCTGGAAAATTCAGGGATGTCCAAGGAGTTATAATAAAAATTAAACAGAATCTCTGGCAATTGAACAAATGAATTCATAAACATAGTTTTATACCATCCACTTACTTTGGTACACATAACTTTTTTTTTTTTTTTTTTTTTTGGTACACATAACTTTTGATGGAGAGAGTTAAGTTTGGCTTCTATTAGTTTAACCACCATCATCTAGTTGTATATATCAGGTATCTGTAGATCTAGCATTATACTAGATATAGGCCTAGTCTTCCAATTCACCTTTATGAAAACACATGAGGCTTTGAAAGGCTGCTAGTCACAACCCATCTTAGAAAAGATTGCAATTATCCTTGAGACTATAAATTACCTGTGTAAAGCCTTAGGGAGCTATGTAACATTTCCTTTGGTAAACAATTTAATTCTATTTTGCTAGGCTTCAGGCAATACCATACCTAATTCATTATAGATAAAACACAACGAAGATTTAAATGCCTGTAGGAAGGAGGTTTCACAGATTAATGAACCCCAGTATTTAATAATTTTCTGTTGGGAAAAAATTTCCCTTTTAGCAGACTTTGTACTCAGTAAGATCTCCAAACTGAGGGATTGTGAAGAGTGGGCTCTATTTGTTTGCATGTATTTGGTAGGCATGGGCTAAGTCTGAGTCCCTGTCCCAGCCTGAATGTCACATGCCACAGTCCCACAGGTATCACATATGTATAAGTCTGTGATCATACCATCCATGTGACACCATCCATCTTTCTCACAAAAACTGAGTATCATGATGTGCCAGGAATACTGCTGGAATCCGTGCATGTCAAATGTAAGATTCTGCTTATATTTCACCTGGGGATCCTGAACCAAGAACCTTGGTGGGGGCAGGGGCTTTAATCTTGCCCCTCAGAAAAGGTTTCTCCCTAATGCTATGCCCCGCCCCCACAAAATCAGCTCTATTGCTCTGGAAGCATAGTTATTTGCTAGCTGCTTTTAGCCTTTTAAATGCAAAGCAACTTGACAAGTCTTTAATGCCTTTTGTTTTACTTTCTCAATCATGGCAGATTTTTAAATTTACTCCTTTGTTTAATTTACTCATCACTATATTTTTATATCCATTTAGCAATAGAAAACCATTGAATAAAAACTACATAAAATAATTTTGTTTCAAAAGTTTATATTCTTTTGAATATGGAAGGGGAGGCAGAGTGTGAGAGGTCAGTCTTCAGGCTGACTTATTTAATAAGAAAAGTAGAACATTTTTTTCTGTGTTGGCTTCAGAAGTGAATTCTCTTTAAATATCACCAAATATATACCCAATTTGGGGTTCCATGTAATCCTTCAGACTTTCTGAGAATTTCAGTGTTTGTCTACATTCTTGAGAGAGTCATTATAGACCAGAAGATAAGTAATCACACTTCATTCAGATCTTCAATTCATCATATAATCATAAATACAACTAAAGCAATGAGATTAGGGGAATAAGAAATTTAAGGAAAAATGAATGTGTTTTCAGTACTAATTGGAATGTATCCAATAGTGCATATTGGAACTCTACAAAATGATAACTGCCTGTACTTAAGAAAAATTTTCATGAATCAGCCCCATCCTGAAGCAAAAACAGCCCAACCTGCTAATGGAGGGGGGCTGGAGTCCGTCTCAACTCAGGCAACCCAAGAATCCTTGATAATCTCTCTTCTGCTGTTCAGACACATCTCTTGGGTTTGCAGATTTGGAACTATGCTGATATTCAGAGCCAGCAGAACCTTCATTCATCTGTAATGAAGACTTCTATGATGATCAGAACAATTGATGAGTCTTCTCTGTGGCCAGGGCCAATCATTCAGGGAGTCAACCACTGAGTGAGGACTTAGGTCAGGGGCTTCCAAGTACAGTAACATAAATTGTTCTCTTGGGTTTGATGGCTGGGGTCCAAATCCCACCATGATAAAGTAGGAAAACCATAACATCCAAGCCAAGTCCTCCACCATTTGAACTCATGCTTGAAATGCTGCCTCCTAATCCTCAGGGCAGCCTCCTGGCAGCTCCCTAAGTAATACAGCTTCATTATATATTTTCTGTGGGAAATCAAAGAACTGGCTAGGTATTTCTTCAAACTTTCCTAACCTGCCACATGTTCCATATCTATAATCACCAATTCCCTGGCTCCCTGGGTACAGATTCCTATTAAAATAATTTATTCTCTTTTGAAAATGTGAAGTTTAAGCTCGTACATAGTTACTAAACACAAATATCCAGGATGAGTTCACCTAAGCAGCCAGAACCACATGCTATTGGTGCAAAGGAATAGAAAGGAACAGAAGGGCTCTCTGATTCTCCATGGATTCTAGGGTATGAAAACCATCAGAGCTGGGATCAGTAGTTAACCTCTGATCTGTGAACTTTTGGTGGATCTCAATTTTCACCATGCTAGGTTTTTTTTTTTTTATAGGATAAATGGATGACAGTTTCCTAAAGCAGATATTTTAAAACCTGACAGCACTCTGTCTTCTAGAGGTTCATGCATGAGGTAGCTGTGATCTACTACAGTGGTTCTCATGTTTTGTTTCGTTTTTTTTCTTTCCAAACAGGGTTATGCTAGGGGGATGGATGCTAGGCCTCCAGCTCTTTCTCTCCCACTCAATAAGCATATAAGAAGAGCCACCCCTTCCAGAAGTCCTGGTTGCTAGAGGCTACTAGAGCCCCAAATGGCCCCCTTCATGTATCCTCAACTGTGGCAGGAGAATCATCTTTTCCAAAATGCCTCCCAAATGATTGATTTCCAAAATCATTCTCTCCATCAAAGTGCCATTAGGTCCTATAAATGCAGAGTCTCTGAAGGACAGATAGTTAAAGCTTCAACATTTATCATGAAATAATAAACATCAATAAACATTTGTGGACCAAAAGGAGGGATGGCGGAAAAAGGTTAGAGAACTTTTTCCTAGAAGACTCAAAACTTTGGCTTGAATGCAACAATTTGGTCACTTTAATTTACTGAATGCTTACTGTCTGAAAAACCACTATCCTAGGCACTACAGAGGAACCAAAAGGGAAGACATAATTCTTGACTTTCAAGAGCTTACCTCTTTACATTTATGTCCAACCAGACATGGAATAGATCCTCAGAATTATTTTGTCCTACGATTTATTCCGATTCTTTTGTAAAGTTGTGAGAGAGGAATGGTTCTCTTACCTGGCTTGCAGTTCCAGTGTTCTCTCTTTCCCAGATACCTGGAAAGTGTGTGGATATTCCTCATTGTGAGTCTCTACAATTTTCATTCCATCAATGCCAACCCTGGTTCGAACTGTGAATTTAGAGCCCACCAAGCTGAATCTTGGCACGCAGTACAGCAACATGTTGTTGAACTGCAAGAAGGCAGAACACATGTCAAAAAAAAGGAAAACGAAGACAGAGGAAAGTGACCAATATTGAAAGTAGCCCTAGACAAAAATTCCAGGGAATACCATACTTTCTATGTGAGAAAAATTACTTAAATACCAGAGAGCTTTCATGCTTGTATCAGAATTGTCATATTTTAAAATTTGTAACATATATTTCCCCTCTGTGTTGGTTCATAAATATTTTATTAATATTTAAGTAAACCAATCATCATTTTGTATTAGTAAGGAAATTAGTTAAGGAAATTAAGCTCAGCAATAATTTATTAAGGACCTCTATATACAAGAAACTGAAGTTCTCAACCATGTAAGTTGAAGACAAAAAAATTTCTAACTGTTATGTCAGGCAACAAGTCTACAACAGCTGTTAGAGGAAAAGATTAATATTTAGCAATTATTTTTACCAATGTGTTTAATGTTGTTTAAAAAAGTGGGCAAATTTTTTGCAGTATGCGGACCTCTCACTGTTGTGCCCTCTCCCGTTGCAGAGCACAGGCTCCGGATGCGCAGGCTCAGCGGCCATGGCTCACAGGCCTAGCCGCTCCGTGGCATGTGGGATCTTCCCAGACCGGGGCACGAACCAATGTCCCCTGCATCGGCAGGCGGACTCTCAACCACTGCACCACCAGGGAAGCCCCTGCCCCACATCTTGCTTAAGAATTCTTCATGTACGAATTAACAGAAAAGTCATTTATTTTAGCAAAAAGTCTTTATTTAAAATGAAGAAACTTATTTTGAAACTGAATCAAATTAGTGCCTCATTTCTAGTCAACCATGAACAGCTCCTGGTCTTCCCTGGTGGTGCAGTGGTTACGCATCCGCCTGCCAATGCAGGGGACACAGGTTCAAGCCCTGGTCCAGGAAGATCCCACATGCCGCAGAGCAACTGGGCACGTGCGCCACAACTACTGAGCCTGAGCTCTAGAGCCTCTCTAGTTTAGCCCGCATGGCTAGAGCCCACGCTCGCAACAAGAGAAGCTACCGCAGTGAGAAGCCCGTACACCACAACGAAGAGCAGCCCCTGCTCAACGCAACTAGAGAAAGCCCGTGCGCAGCAACAAAGGTCCAACGCAGCCCAAAATAAATAAAAAAAAAATAAATAAATTTATAACAAAACAAAACAATGAACAGCTCCTGCTAATCAGTACCAAGCAATGATTTGGGGAAGGCAGTTAATTAACTTTTAAATATGTTAAAACATGCAAAAGGATGAAACTCTAAATATGGGGGTTAATTTGTAGGCAGATTCCTAAAGAAGGTCCATATTTATCTTTCTACTTCATATTTATTGTTTCTAACACTGTTTCTAGGCTTAAATATATTTTTGTAAGACAAAAGCAACTGGGAACTTAAAACACTTATGTAACCTCTCATGTCTCAGGATAATTATCTGTAAAAGTCACAGGTTGTTGAGAGGATTAAATGAGGAATAATGTCCTGTTTTGTCAGGTCCTCTTTTTAGCTCCAACCATGAAAGAAATGTTGATGCATATTTAAAACATTTCAACATGTTTATGTGACAATGTCCACTGTACTCATTCTGAAAGCAAATTTTTTACAGTTTGTTCCTCATACATTATTTTGCAACTTCCTATAACCAACATCATAAATTTCATTTCCACACTGGATAATGTAGAAATAAAAGGGCACTAAATATATATATATTTTTTTGCGGTATGTGGGCCTCTCACTGTTGTGGCCTCTCCCGTTGCAGAGCACAGGCTCCGGATGCGCAGGCTCAGCAGCCATGGCTCACGGGCCTAACCGCTCCGTGGCATGTGGGATCTTCCTGGACCGGGGCACGAACCCACATCCCCTGCATAGGCAGGCGGACTCTCAACCACTGTGCCACCAGGGAAGCCCAATACATTTTTATCATACATATCTGAGCACCACATTTCACATTTACATTTCTAGAAGGGAACATAATGCTTCATCATTAATTGTCCACTGTATTCTAAGTATGGCAATCACAGCCTCATTGTAGTACACAGAATTTAAAGATCTGAAAATACTCTTAAAGGTTCTCATCATCATCCCAGCTTGATTAAGGCAACAGCTTGCTAACTGTTCATGTTAGTATTTCTTTCTCTCTTCTATAAGGCCTTCTCAGGAGGGGATTTGGCCATGTCTGAATGGTACTGCAGGAGTTGCAAAGCGCCACCAAAATGGACAGGACTAGCCAATAAATACCCTTTTTCTTCTACTTAGAGGTGAAGGTGATAATGCTTACAAAGAAGATGCCATATACGTAAAGGAATTAAGTAGCTAGTCCTGTTCCCTCGGTGAACCTGGCTCCTGTGGCAAAAGCCACCATCACCTTCTCTGGGTTTTGCTGGTGCTAAAAGAGGGAGTTATAACAACTGTAGCACCAAGTAGACTGACTTCCCCTTTTAGTGAAAGAAACTCCTTTTATTCCATGCCCGCTGCTCAGAAGTAGTTATTGACAAAGCAGTCTCTGGCTGGCAAGCTCTAGAAGTGCTAGGCTGTGCCGAAACCTAGAAGAAAGTCTCAACTTTATTAAAAGTGTAGGGAGGTTCCTGTTTCTTGATCTCCAGGGTTCCTCGACTAGTTATTTTAAGTCTCTTTAAAATATATTATTTGATTGAAATAATTCAATTTCATGTCTCACAAGTGACAGTTCATTAAAGTTTGTTTTAGAAGGTAAAAATACATTGTTGGAGAAAATTTCCAGTGCCCGGCCTGTATTCAAAGTTTAAATAAGTCAAGAGAAAAATATATATATATAACTCTGTCAAAAGGTATAAGGAAATAAGGACTAGAACTCCAAAGAGGCAAGAATAAAACCTCCTATCACTCTATGGGATAATTCAGTGATTTTTTTTTTTTAACTTTCAGATGTCAGGTGTGGTTATTTACTTACTCAACAGAGTACCCTACATAACATAAAAAGCATGATGGGGAGGCAAGTAAATATACAAACACATGATGATCATTTGAAAGCTGAAATCAAATTCTAAATATAACTTGGTTTTTCAGATTTACACGTGTAATATCCCCAGAATAGGAAATAGAAAACTATTTTCCTTCTAGAGAGAAAGGAGAAAAAGTAAAAGGTACTTCTGAAGTTTCTACATATAAGAAAAAAAAGATGCTCCATGGGAATAAATGTGTGCTGGGGAGAGGAGAGATTCTGTGACAAGTACAGTACTAGAGGGGAAGGACTGAAGGAATGAACACTACAAGAACTGCTTCTAAGATGGTCTTCAAAAGATGAATAAGGCTTTCCTAAAGTTTCTGCTGTATGACTCCATTCTCCTGGAAGGCAATGACACGATATGTTTGATAGCTTATAATAACTGGAACAAGATGGGTACTTTTCTCTAAGTCACTACTGTTGTATTCCCCCAAGGCTCTTTGCCATCCGTCCTCCAAATAGCTGTTTAATTTGGCTCTGAATTAAGGTATTCAATCCAAAACTATTTCCAGAATAATTCTCAAATGTGAAAATTAAACCAAGGCCATTGGTTAGACACAGAGCTGAAAGTTTAACTACAGAAACTGTGACACTGATGTTGAAGAGGGGAAAGGAAAATTACCTAAGCACCTACAGGTAAAGACAAAGGGAAGACACTGACTCCCAGGCATTTTGCCCAGAACAGTATATTAAGCATGTCTTTTTAATCTGGATTTTTGATGCTTTGACA
Source organism: Aethalodelphis obliquidens (assembly GCF_003676395.1). NCBI lineage: Eukaryota > Metazoa > Chordata > Mammalia > Artiodactyla > Delphinidae > Aethalodelphis > Aethalodelphis obliquidens. The sequence continues at coordinate 1,495,759 of NW_020837980.1, forward strand.
TCTTGGGGCCTTGCTGACATTGGAGGACTGCCCCCTCTCACGACTACTCAATTCTTTGAAGACAGTGAGTGACTCACCTGCAAGCATGACTTCCATATGGAAACCAACAGATCCAGAACTCACACCCCAAGCACCTCCTCTATTGAGCGCTTACACTCCGAACCAGTATTCCCCTTCCGTAAGAACCCTAAGGCTAGGTACCAGTCAACAGTCCCTGTGTGCTAGAGCCTGATGAAATTATTTAAACTAGCAAACTCTAAGCTGGTTTTCTCTGCCTTGCCTATTCCTTCTCGCAGAAACCACAGTACAGGCTCTTGCCCACATTTGCTGCTAGCTTTCTCTGCCTTCTGATCAACTCTGGTGCTTTCTCATGTAGCTCCTTCCATGGTGTGGCATGCCCCCTCCTTTTGGAATCTGCGAGTATAACTATCTTTTCAATGGCAATCATCTCCTGATGTGTTGGCCTCACCATATTTGAATAACAAAACCTACATTTCAAAATAAACAGCCCTCTGGACCCTAACATGACATCACATGTCCCTGATTTACATTTAGGTCTCTGTAAAGCTTCTGAAAGGTGAAGTTCTTCTTTTGAGCTCCAATGAAGATTTTTTTATAGTTAATTTGTAAAATATCTATAAATTTTTAAAGTTATTGAGATATAATTCATATACCCTTTTAAAATGTATAATTCATGGTTTTTATATAGTTGTAAATTGTGCAGCCATCACGACTATCTAATTTTAGAACATTTCCTGACTCTAAATGGAAATCCTGTATCCATTTCCTCCTCCCCACCAGCCCTAGGCTACCACTACTTACTTCTTGCCTCTATGCATTTGCCTATTCTAGACATTTCATATAAATGGAATCATATCACACAGTGTGGTTTTTTGTGAATGGCTTCTTTCACTTTACACAATGTTTTCAAAGTTCATCCATGTAGCATGTATCAGTATTTTATTCCTTTTTACTGCCGTATAATATTCCAGTGCATGGTTATACCACATTTTGTTTATCCATTCATCAATTGATGGACATTTAGTTTGTTTCCACTTTTTGGCTATAATGAATACTTTTGCTATGAACATTCATGTATAAATTTTGTGTGGACATGTTTTCAATTTTCTTGAGTTATACAAACTTGAAGTAGAAACGCTTTCAAGAGAGATACTGAATATCCTTCTGCATGCCACTTAGTTCCTGTAAACCTTCCTTTCAAAGGAAGCTGTAACCAGACAACAGAAACCTCTAAGCCCCCAACAACTCATACTAAGGCTAGTGAGATGACTGCCTTGCAGCAGAAAAGTCAGATGTGAATAACATCCTGAGAATGTGTCATGTGCCAGTTACCGGGCAGCCTCTTTACCAATGTGTCTGTTTCTTTGCCTATAATAACAATCATAGTAATAGCTAACATTTACTGAGCTATTACTCAATGTTAGCTCATTGTTAGCTATTATGATTATTATCATATCATTAGATATAGAAAGGAACTGGAATTAACAGAGACTAAAATATAATGGCCTGGATGCCCCAGGGAGAGCTCCTATATTTTCAATAAGTTCTAGACTAACTGTCATTTCCCAGAAGTTAAGGAAGGGATGGAGATTGATTGCAGTGAAAAGGAACTATGTAGCAAACTCATGTACTTTTACATAGATATTTGAGGCACAAGTTTTACAACTTTGTCTATATATTTCTTCAACTAGAAGAATTAAAAATAGTGGTCCCCACATATACACTGATGGCTACTATCATCATGGAAATATTAAATCATCTTCACTACGAGTTACTGAAGTAAATTATACATGGTAAGTACACAGAAAAATTATAGAAAAATACTTGTCCTTGAAAGAACAAGTTTCAGTTACTAAGGACATTCCCTGATGTGGAATCCTGACAGTACTGACTAAACCAGGTTAGATATAATTGTTCTGGTGAGAGCAAGCAAGCATCCTACTTTTCCAAGATGCATATAACAATGTTTATGGGTTATTCTTATGTGACTTGCTCATACTACAAAACTCACTAAGAAAAGGTAGCGTTCTTGTGCCGATGTGTTCCGAGCAGCTAGTTTGAGGATCTGTCCTTCTTTTATTAGTTCATTTGAAGGATTTACAATGTCTTCTTCTTCTCCCAACATTTCATAAATCTCTAAGAGTTTCTTTAGGTTCTCCTAGGAAATTAAAACAAAACACAGCAAGATCATATAAAAGGAGGTTTCACCTTAGTTCCTTTAATCAATGACCTTAGCTAAAATATACATAATTCAGAAGGGATTGGAACTAAGCATAAATTTTGGTATAAAGTATGTCAGTTATGACCAAATTAAAACCTGGGAGAAGAGGGATAACACTAAACATTTTATAAACAATCTTTTTTGTTCACTTGTATCAACTCATTTGGGTCCAAACCTGTAGATAATATCAGACTATATTATTGGCAATTATCTGACTAGAATATTCCCATTTCCTCTGGAAACCACTTACCATTTTTCTTATTGCACTATTAGAATGACTTGCTGCTGTAGATATAATTTCAAGTGATTCTAAATGGAAAAAAAGAAAAGTAAATACATTTTGTCCTTACTACGTTACTAGATAGCTGAATAATATACAGTACAATAAGAAGAAATCTGGGGCCGAAGATACACAATAAAAGCAGGGGGCAATTTGCATTTATAAGCTGCATACTTTCAAAAGTTCATTTGTAAGCAGATTATTTGGAACTTGAAGGGTATCTCCTCATTAAAAGTCATATACAGTGAGTAGGCTCTCAGGTACCTTTAATCGATAAGGGACCTTCAAAATAACAAACACCCTGACACTAGCTTGTTACAAGGAACTTTGTCAGGGGCTTTCATATATATTAGGTCAATTCATTCTTATGCAACCTTGAATGGAAAGTATATTAGCTTCACTTGGTAGATGAAAGAAGTGGAGAGTGATGTGACTTGGCTAAGGTCACAAATTATGATACTGAAGGGCTACATTAGAACCAAAGTCTTCTGACTCAAATTTCTACAACATTTCAGCAGTAGTAAGTATTTCACTAGTTTTATGAGCAAATTAACCACCAAGCACAATCATTTTTCCCTGCGAAAACACACTCACATTTCTAGTCTAGGTGAAAGGGAATTTTCTGATGCCAATGTTGATGGAGGGTTTTGTTGCTAGGGCAGGTGGTAGCGAGAGATGGGAATGGGAACTCTGATATGGGCAAGGTAGGAGCTTCGGGACTACTGGTGAAGAGATGTGGAAGCTAAGGCTTCCTGCTGGATTAACCTGAGGGAATGTTCTCAATCCTACAACACGTCCTGCTCTCTTCCTTTCTTTCCTATCTTATGAATACTGGTTGGGTTAATTCTGTTACCACAACAACCTCATTATTCTGAACCAACTTTTCTGTCTTCTTCGTTCTACTGCTGAACAAAATGCACTTTTGTTGCTTTCCCCTCTACTTTTAGGTCTCTAAAAGTATTTCTGTGATTTCCTTACAATTTTAGTGTAAGTAGTAATGGGAAACCAAAAAGAGTAATAAAATACCCTATTACGTTGCTGACTCTCTGATTTTTGACATAGCTAGCTACCTTAGCAGGAGTCAAAGTCTTTTGAGTATAGAAGAAGCAGAATTGTTATTTACATTTTAGAGAACTATCCTGATTTTGACAATTCTTTGCATTCCACATAGGATCCAAGGTAGAGGGAGACAAATTAAGATGGGCTGGGGCCACCACCCAAGAGACTAGTTTGAGAAGTAGCAATGGTGATCCAACCTCCAATCCTACCACTACTAAAACCAAGCACTCAGGCCAGGTGAGTGGAAAGTGGAGATCAAGTGGAAAGTGGAAGAAGACAAGTTAGGATAATTCTAAACTTTAGAGGAAGAAAGGGGAGATGAGAAGTTCCTGTGGTCACCAAGTCACTTGGATGGTGGGAGAAACATCACAGATAGCTTATGTTCAGAAAAAGACCCAGTCTCTAAGACCAAACATTGTGTTTTGTGTTCATCTCTCAACAAGGTTCACTTATAACAGCAGACAAAAAATTATTAGAGAAAGTAGCAATGCTTTAAGATTGTACACCAGTATTGTTTGTACATGTTGATTACTAATCTAAGTTAAATCTTCTCTTCACAGTTAACTGATTTTTTTTTAAAGTACACAAGAAAACAAAATTCTTATTGAAACTCTTAAGCCCTAAAAAGTCTTCCATTATGATCTAATGTAGCACAGGAGTAGAGCAGGAATAAAGTTTTCTCAGGGAAGATGTTAACTGACACTAAACAGCACCATTGCCTCTTCTGTCTTAGAGTAGAGAAAGGTAGAGAGATATCATTTTGCTTAGGCTATTTTTACATAGTAAATATCATCTTAGTTTTCTTGGTATGTATCAACCTACCTAATTAACCAGCAGCACTAGTAATTCTGAATGGTTGTATTCTTCCTGTGAGAAGGTAATTGTGTATTGCTATTCCAGATGTCTCTAAGACTACAATTTTATATTTCAGAGTTAATGATTAACGTGAAACCAGCATGAGAAATGTGATTTGCATTGCTCCAAGCCTATGATTTGGGCTCAAAAGTGCTTGCCTAATTGAGGTACTGATGACAATTTCCAGTGAGGTTATTTTCTGGCACCAATATTTTACTAAAGTGGCTATGAGACCTATCTCACTTTGAAATCACAAGCCTACTTGGCCACTAAATTATTCCAAAATGGAAAGCAGGGGCGGGGCCGGGGTGGGGGGAGTATTTACTTTTAGCATCATTCCAGTCCGGAGAACCAGGGGGCAATTTCCTTAGGTAGTCTTTAAGGAGCATCTCATACCGGGGAATCCGCTGAACAGGTTCTAGCATGTGATGCTGCAAAGTCAAGCTCCCACAGATCTTCTGTTTCTGTAATGAGAAAGGTTTTTAAAAAAAGATTTAAAAATTAGGTTAGCCAGTCTAAAAAAGTTCAACGTAACATAGAATTTTCATTAAGGGCAGCATTTCACTACGAAGTGTGGTCTGTGCATCACCTGCATTAGATATACCTGGGATGCTATTAAAAAAGGAAATTCTGAACCCCATCGCAATCTATGAAACCACAATTTTGAGGCCACAGCCTGGGCATATGCATAAAAACGCCTCCAATTCTTCCATTAAAGTTTGAGGACCACCAATCTAATGTTAAGAACAGAAAGAAAAATCAAGCAGAATTTAAGCAAGAAATTTCCAGATTGATGGCATCCACTTCAATTAGTCACTACAAGGGTTTGTCAGGTCACATTATTAAATCATACTCCAGAGATTTTCAAAAGAAGTATCTATTTAATGAGGTTCACTAAGTAACACTGCATTAAATGACTCTGGACTCAGCAGAAACTATTTCATAATAAGGCTACCATAAATGTCATTTCCTTTTAACTTAAAAGACTCCACATGTAGAAAAGTGACAAGATGAGAAAATTTTAATTTTTCATTAGGTCATGACATTCTTTTCCATTAGAAACCAAACTCTAAACAGATCTCCTTTGCTTAGGGCAAAACTGAGTCTATAGAACATGCTTTCAGTAAGCTGTCAACATGGAAGGAGAGAAAAAAGATTACTGGAAAAATAAGGTGTGTTCCTGTTCATATTAAACAAAGAAGAAACCCTCTTACTATATTTATTGATGACCACGATCAGGGCACTCCAGGGTAAAAAATGTTGTATTAAGACATGATGTCTGCATTCAAAGCAAACAAGAAACTAAAAGCTTCATAGAGAATGGAATATTTACACATAAACTCAGGTGAGGTCAGGCTTTGGGCAGGGAAATGAGGAATACCAGGGGGTAAGTGCAGGAAGAGGGACCTTGGAGAACAGGCCCAAGACAGTGGGGCATGAAGCATGTTTAGTGAAAGGGGGCAGTTGAGTTCTGCTCAGAAATAAGATATTTATAGGGAAATAGGGGATAAGGAAGAAAATGTAATCTGGGGCAATAATGTCAAGCTGGGTTTAGATTTACTTCATCTAATGCAGGTTTTCATGCAGGGGAGTGATATCATTAGATATGACAGCTATTAAGATTAACCTACAGCAATGTGGCTTTAGGCAGATGTCGGGAAACTAGTTTGGAAGTTATTGTAGACCAGGAGAAAAGTAAAAGGAGCCTGAAATTAGCATGGAAGCTGAGGGTTAATGGCTTTCCTTAATGAAGTGTAAGATATTAATATTATAAGTTTACTTATTGCATTTGATTTTCTCCAGCAAGCCTATGGTATATATATACACACATGCATATATATGTGTGTGTGTGTGTGTATATATATATATATATATATACACATATCTCCAGGAAAATATTACTGATCCCCAAATTTTTACATGAAGAAACTAGCTCAGAAAAGTTAGGGGAGTTTTCTAAGGTCAAGTGGCTCTAAGTGGCAGACTAGAATCCTAAACTAGATTAGTTGATTCTCAATCTACCATTCCTTTCACAACTCCATCCTTTCTTCATAACATGGAGAAGACAGACGTTGCTGAGATAGTTTTAAAATTTGATGAAACAACGATAATGACCACCATCGTGTAGTGAGCACTTACTATGCAAAAAGCTCCATGCTAAGTCCCTTGAAAATATTATCTAACAGGCAAATGAACACATACAGAGAATGAGGAAAAGTGACAAATCAAAGATAAAGCCAAGTGGTCAAATTCTGGTGAATAAAAGAATATTGGTGCTATGTGATAAATCCAATCACATAACCACAAGCTACTCTATGCAAGGCACAAAAGGTCAAGTGGAAAAAATGATTGTAAGCTAAAGACAGGAATGGAACATGTTGACTTTGTATTGACAACAAGATGTTCATACAGAATTGTGTAGCCAGCACTCAGCATTTTGTAACTGGAGTTCAGGGGTAGAGGAATACACTAGAAATAATGACCCTATAAGCATCTGTATGACATGATGGTTAAAGGCTTGGGAAACTATGACAACATTGAGAGTGTGGAGAGAAAGAAGACTATGAAGGGTAAAAACCTTGTATTCTGCCCACATTTCAATATTAACAAAAGGGGTTAGTGAAAGAACCAAAGAAGGAGCCAGTGTTCAGAAAGGTAGATGAGTGCTTAATCATGAGAGAAAAGAGATGTTCAATAAAGGGAGTGAAGGGGAAGAGCAGGACTTTTGGCTATGGCTGAGTGAGGAGACTGGCAAAATCCTCCCTTTAAAAAGTGACTTTATGGGCTTCCCTGGTGGCGCAGTGGTTGAGAGTCCGCCTGCCGATGCAGAGGACACGGGTTCCTGCCCCGGTGCGGGAAGATCCCACATGCCGCGGAGCGGCTGGTCCCGGGAGCCATGGCCGCTGAGCCTGCGCGTCCGGAGCCTGTGCTCCGCAACGGGAGAGGCCGCAACAGTGAGAGGCCCGTGTACCGCAAAAAAAAAAGCGACTTTATAATGAGAACCTACTATAGCACTGGGAACTCTACTCAATGCTCTTTGGTGACCTAAACGGGAAGGAAATCCAAAAAAGAGGGGATATATGTATACCTATAGCTGATTCACTTTGCTGCACAGCAGAAACTAACACAATGTTGTAAAGCAACTATATTCCAATAAAAATTAAAAAAAAATAAAAAGCAGCTTTAAAGCTGGATAAAATTGATTTTAACAACAACAGCAATCATTTCAGCACTTTGGAAATTGACCAAAGGCACATAACAATCTGAAAAGTGTTTCTTTTAAAAACTGCTGAACTTTGGGTAAGAACAGCAAGAAGTTGTGGTATTCTGGCCTGAGGCTGCCCCTCTTCCTCTCCCAGCTCAGTCAATGTGAAGATTCTGCAAGGGTGGGGCAGGCTGTGAGGACTGGCAGTTTCTCTGCTGAAGTTGAAGAGGGCTCATTTGATTTACAGCGGTGAACCATATGCCCAGCAACACTGTCAGTGGAAGTGATGGTCTCTGAGGTGGGCAAGTGGGGAAGACCAATGACTTTAATAGCCTGAAGCTGTGTTGTGGTCAGACAATCATTTCCTTGGCTGAGGCTGTGTGAATAACCAGCAGAGACAGAAGAGAGCCCAACCCAGCAACCTCCTGGCCACTCTGAGGTTGTGGAGATGCAGACAGAAGATACAGATAGGAGATGGGAAAGGGCCACAAGGACTTTGGAAATGGCCCGATCTTTAAATAAGCGCGTGCCCCTCCACACACAATTATAGGGCCATCAGCAGAGGAGAGAAGCTAACTGGATCTAGGTAGTTAAGCACCTGTGTTTAACAACTGTTTGATCTTTAACCTACACAGATAGAGGGGCAACCCCTATAAAGCCAAGATCACATACAAACACAAGAACATTCAACAAAAAACTGAATAGAGACATTAGTGGCTGCATACCAGAGGAGAGATAAAGTTCACAGATTTAGTCTAAGCAAGTTAATAAACAAACAAAAAAACAAAAGTAACCGCAGCCACTCTCAGTAGGGAAAATACAAATCTAGAGTTCCCACAAAATAGGTTATCTAAATGTCCAGGGCTTCCCTGGTGGCGCAGTGGTTAAGAATCCGCCTGCCAATGCAGGGGACACGGGTATGAGCCCCGGTCCGGGAAGATCCCACATGCCGTGGAGCAACTAAGCCCATGCACCACAACTACTGAAGCCCGCGCGCCTAGAGCCCGTGCTCTACAACAAGAGAAGGCAGCACAATGAGAAGCCCACGCACCTCAACGAAGAGTAGCTCCTGCTCGCCACAACTAGAGAAAGCCCATGCACAGCAACAGACTCAACGCAGCCAAAAATTAAAAAATAAACAAACAAATAAATAATAATGTCCAACATTCAGCAAAAACAAAAAGAGATATTCAAATAAACAGTGAAGTATTAACCTACACTGAAGAAAAAAGGCAGTCAAATAAAATTGTCTCTGAGTGAACTTAGATATTGGATATAGCAAAGATTTCAACATAGCTATTATATGTATGTTCAAAGAAATAAAGGTAATCATATTTGAAGAACATGAAAAGTATAACAACAATACATGCATACATAGCAATTTTCAAGGAGGATTCAGACAGTATAAAAAAGAACCAAATGAAAATTCTGGAGTTGAAAAGTACAATAACTGAAATGAAAAATTCACCCCAGAGACTCACAGAAGAAACAAGATGGCAGAAGAATCAATGAACTTGAAGGAATATTAATTGAAATTATATAGTGTAAAGAACAAAGAGAAAAAAGGAAGAAAATTGAACAGGTCTCAGAAACTCGCATAATGGGACTTCCTTGGTGGAGCAGTGGTTAAGAATCCGCCTGCCAATGCAGGGGACACGGGTTCAAGCCCTGGTCCGGGAAGACCCCACATGCCGTGGAGCAACTAAGCCCGTGTGCCACAACTGCTGAGCCCACGCACTGAAGCCTGCGTGCCTAGAGTCCATGCTCCGCAACAAGAGAAGCCACCACAATGAGAAGCCGGCGCACCTCAACGAAGAGTAGCCCCCGCTCGCCACAACTGGAGAAAGCCTGTGCACAGCAACGAAGACCCAGCGCAGCCAAAAATTAATTAATTAATTAAAAAAAGAAACGTGGGTAATGAAAATATGAAATTCAAAGAAACAATGGCTGAAAACTTCTCAGACTGATTTAAAAAAATCTACACAACCAAGAAGCTCAATCTACTCCAAGCAGAATAAATATAAAAAAGATCCACATCATTTTCAAACTGCTAAAAGCCAAAAACAAAGAGAAAACTTTGAAAGCAGCAAGAGAAAAGTGATTCATTACATACAGGGGACTGTCAATACAATTAAGGGCTAACTTCTCATCTGACACAAGGGAGGACAGAAAACAGTGAAACGACATTCAAATTGCTGAAAGAAAAAAGCTATCAGCCAAGAATTCTGTGTCTAGCAATGCTATCATTCAATAGTGAAGAAAAAAATATTTTCCAAATAAACAAAGCCCAAGAAAATTCATTGCTATTCACTCTGCCTCACAAGAAACACATCATTTTCATGCTGAAAGGAACTTATTCCAGAAATGGTAAATATATGGGTTAAAAACATATTTGTAGGGCTTCCCTGGTGGCGCAGTTGTTGAGAGTCCGCCTGCCGATGCAGGGGACACGGGTTCATGCCCTGGTCTGGGAAGATCCCACATGCTGCGGAGCGGCTGGGCCCGTGAGCCATGGCCGCTGAGCCTGCGCGTCCGGGGGAGGCCACAACAGTGAGAGGCCCACGCATAGCAAACCACCCCCCCAAAAATATTTGTAGACATTTTTCTTTTTTCAAATTGAAGAATAGTTGATTTACAATGTTGTGTTAGTTTCTGGTGTACAGCAAAGTGATTCAGTTACACATATATATTCTCTGTCCATATTCTTTTCTATTATGGTTTATCACAGGATATTGAATATATTTCCTGGTGCTATACAGTAGGACCTTGCTGCTTATCTATTTTACATATAGTAGTTTGTATCTGCTAATCCCAAACTCCTAATTTATCCCTCCCGCACCCCTCTTTCCTCTTTGGTAACCATAAGCTTGTTTTCTATGTCTTTGAGTCTGTTTCTGTTTCATAAATAAGTTCATTTGAGTCATATTTTAGATTCCACATATAAGTGATGTCATATGGTATTTGTCTTTCTCTTTCTGACTTACTTCACTTAGTATGATAATCTCTAGGTCCATCCATGTTGCTACAAATGACATTATTTCATTCACTTTTATGGCTGAGTAGTATTCCGCTGTGTATATATACTACATCCTCTTTATCCATTCAACTGTCGATGGAGATTTAAGTTGCTTCCGTGTCTTGGCTATTGTAAATAGTGCTGCTATGAACATTGGGGTGCATATATCTTTTCGAATTAGAGTTTTCTCTGGATATATGTCCAGGAGTGGGATTGCTGGATCATATGGTTACTCTAAGTTTTTAAAGGAACCTCCATACTATTCTCCATAGTGGCTGCACCAATTTACATTCCCACCAACAGTGTTGGAGGGTTCCCTTTTTTCCACATCCTCTCCAGCATTTATTTGTAGACTTTTAAATGATGGCCATTCTGACTGGTGTGAGATGATACCTCACTGTAATTTTGACGTGCATTTCTCTAATAATTAGTGATGTTGATCATATTTTTATGTGCCTTTTGGCCATCTGTATGTCTTCTTTGGAGAAATGTCTATTTAGGTCATCTGCCCATTTCTTGACTGGGTTGTTTGTTTTTTTGTTATGAGTTGTATGAGCCATTTGTATATTTTGGAAATTAAGCCCTTGTTGGTTGTACCACTTGCAAATATTTTCTCCTAGTCCATAGGCTGTCTCTTCGTTTTGCTTACAGTTTCCTTTGCTGTGCAAAAGCTTATAAGTTTGACTAGGTTCCATTTGTTTATTTTTGCTTTTATTTTTATTGCCTCAGGAGACTGACCTAGGAAAACATTGGTACAATTTCTGTCAGACAATGTTTTGCTATATTCTCTTCTAGGAGTTTTATGGTGTCATGTCTTATATTTAAGTCTTTAAGCCATTTTGAATTTATTTTTGTGTATGGTGGGAGGGTATGTTCTAACTTCATTGATTTACATGCAGCTGTTCAGGTTTCCCAACACCAATTGCTGAAGAGACTGTTTTTTCTCCATTGTATATTTTTGTCTCCTTTGTCGAAGATTAACTGACCATAGGTGTGTGGGTTTATTTCTGGGCTCTCTATTCTGTTCCACTGATCCACATGTCTGTTTTTATACCAATATCACAGTGTTTTGATTATTGTGGCTTTATAGTATTGTCTGAAGTCTCGGAGGGTTATGCCCCCAGCTTTGTTCTTTTTCCTCAGGATTGCTTTGGCAATTCTGGGTCTTTTATGGTTCCATATAAATTTTAGGATTATTTGTTTTAGCTCTGTAAAAAATGTCATGGGTATTTTGATAGGGATTGTATTAAACCTGTAGATTACTTCTGGTAGTATGGCTGTTTTAACAATATTAATTCTTCCAATCCAAGAGCATGGGATAGTTTTCCATTTCTTTGAACCATCTTCAATTTCCTTTATCAATGTTTTATAATTCTCAGAATATAAGTCTTTTACCTCCTTTGTCAGATTTTATTCCTAAGTATTTTTTTTTTTTTGGCTGCAATTTTAAAAGGAATTATTTTTTTACTTTCCCTTCTTGATATTTCATTGTTAGTGTAAAGAAATGCAACAGATTTATGTATGTTAATCTTGTATCCTGCTATGTTGCTGAATTCATTTATCAGTTTCTAGTAGTTTCTGTGCGGAGTCTTTAAGGGTTTTCTATATACAGTTATCATGTCATCTGCATATAATGACAATTGTACCACTTCTCTTCCAATTTGGATACCTTTTATTTCTTTTTTCTTGCCTGATTGCTGTGGCTAGGACTTCCAAATACTATGTTGAATAGAAGTGGTGAGAATGGGCATCATTGTCTTGCTCCAGATTTTAGTGGGAAGGCTTTCAAGCTATTCACCATTGAGTGTTATGCTGGCTGTGGGTATTTCATAAATAGTTTTTATTATGTTGAGATATGTTCCTTCAATACCCATTTTGGTAAGAGTTTTTATCATGAATGGATGTTGCATTTTATCAAATGCTTTTTCTGCATCTATTGAGATGATCATGTGGTTTTTGTCTTTTCTTTTGTTGATGTCAGCATCACATTGATCTGCGTATAGATATTTTTTAATATTCTCTTAACTTCTTTAAAAGACATAAAATTGTACAAAACAGTAATCACATCACTATATTAATGAGTTTAAAAAACATATAAAAATATTTATGTAACATAGGGGCTTCCCTGGTGGCACAGTGGTTGGGAGTCTGCCTGCCAATGCAGGGGACACAGGTTTGAGCCCTGGTGCAGGAAGATCCCACATGCCATGGAGCAGCTGGGCCTGGTGCCACAACTGCTGAGCCGGCACTCTAGAGCCCACGAGCCACAACTACTGAAGCCTGTGCTCCTGGAGTCCATGCTCTGCAACAGTAGAAGTCACCACGATGAGAAGCCCACGCACCTCAACGAAGAGTTGCCCCCACTCACTGCAACTAGAGAAAGCCTGCGCACAGCAAAGAAGACCCAATGCAGCCAAAAATGAATAAATAAATTTGTAAAAAATAAATATATATATATTTATGTAACACAAAAGAAGTCAAGGAGCAAAAGAATCCCCACCTAGGGGCTTCCCTGGTGGCGCAGTGGTTGAGAATCTGCCTGCTAATGCAGGGGACACTGGTTCAAGCCTTGGTCCGGGAAGATCCTACATGCCACGGAGCAACTAGGCCCGTGAGCCACAACTACTGAGCCTGCGCATCTGGAGCCTGTGCTCCGCAACAAGAGAGGCCACGATAGTGAGAGGCCCGCGCACCGCGATGAAGAGTGGCCCCTGCTTGCCACAACTAGAGAAAGCCCTCGCACAGAAACGAAGACCCAACACAGCAAAAATAAATTAATAAACTCCTACCCCCAACATCTTAAAAAAAAAAAAAAGAATTCCCACCCAAATAACCTTATGTGATCTAAAGAATTCCTTTTCAATATTTAAACTTCAGCAAAGAAGAAATGATTAAAAGTTTTGACTAGAGAATCAAACAGAAATTACTATGATATTATTAAAATGTATTATCCAGGTTTGATGAAATTTTAAAAGTCAGGACACATATATAAAATGACCAAAAAAACACCCCAAAATGAAATAAAACAGAATACAGTTGATCCTTGAACATGGGTTTGAACTGCACAGGTCAACTTATATGCACATTTTTTTTCCAGTAAACGCGTACTACAGTACTAATCCATGGTTGGTTGAATCCATGAGTCATAACCACAGATATGGAGGGCTGACAGTAAAGTTATACTGGGATTTTCAAACACACAGGGGATCAGCACCCATAACCCTTACGTTGTTCAAGGATCAACTGTAATTATGTTTCTAAAATGTCAGGGTTTATAGCAATCATTCTTTATATTCATTTATAGTCATTCCAACATCTCAACCTCTGAAAGCAAGCAAGAGAGACACAGAGCTGAATGGGAACTTATTTTGTAAATTAATGTGGACCCTGATAAAGCCAGACTTTCCCTGCCTCAAAAGCAAATGGAGAATTCACTGTTCAGTGTATTGCACGTGCTCAATAAATATTTTAACTTTGCAGAGATGATTTCTGCATAATTCAGACCAGAATGGAATTTGGCCAGGTGTCTCAAATCTCTCAATCTAAATTTTAGATCTAGAAGACCTTATGATTTGTACAGAAAAAGTAATTATAGCCTTGAACAAGAGTCCTATTACCTGAATTTCTTCAATTATTGATTTGAACTGGGGAATACGCTCTGTCATGTTTTTAACCAATTCCATTGCGTTATCAAATCCCTTCACATATTCTCCATACATCTTAAGGAATGGGGCCAATTTCTGAAGGATGTCACCAATTCTAGGGGTAGTTTCCCTGTATAAAACATAGAAACAAGTTGTTAAGATTTCTTATAGAATGAGTGAATTAACAGGACTCCAAATGAAGAAATCACTTTCTACACGTACCCTGCGCTTTGTCAGATCCACTTTGCTGTGAGATTGAGAGAAAGCGAAAAAGACCCTTTTTACAGGGAGTTTAGGAATAACACAGTAAAGAGAGATGCTTTACTCTTGGAAATCTTGAAGCTCCAGATTATCCTTAATATCTTGTCTCCACTAATCAAACTATAGCTTGGAAAGGAGAGATGAAACCTTTTTCAACTAAAGACAAAAATGTACCACAAGGTCTTTCAGTGATCTTTAACATAAACACTTTGCGTAAATGTTTGTTTACAGCTCTGTGTAGCATTATTATTTCAAGTTAACAGCTGAATAACACAGCTTCTAGTATGACTGCCTTAGATATATTATTTGCTATCTATGCCTCTTACCATTCTTGCATTCTTTTCTCCAGCTCTGGCAATAGGAATTTACTATGGAAGGCATTTATTGATGAAATATTAGAAAAGATTTTATTCACCATCTCTGCTGGAAACGAGCCTCGATTTGCTTCTTCCAGTAGTTTGCAATAAAATACCTGAATAAGAGAATTAATGCAAACATTACTTCAAAGTTATTGGTTAACCATCTAGCACTGTGCTAAGGCACATAGTGGGCTCTTAGTAACTTTTTGTTGAATAAATGGAAAAGTTTGTGATTCAAGAAATCAATCATTTTTGAAATGTAGGAGTGAGTATATGCTTTAAGAAGAACCAGGAATTAGAATTAGGAAGCTTTGACTCTAACCTAGGCTATGCCTCTATCTGTGGGATGTTAATCTTTTCTGTTCCAGAGAATTTCCAGTTGAGGGTAACAGGATTTACCCTTCCTATCCATAGGTAGAGTTAAAAGATGGAAAACTATACAGATGCATAATAACTGTGGTATTTTCCACTCCTCTTTATATTTTGAGTGACTTCTATGGCACATATTACATATTGTCCTTTATTATAATTTGTTGGCATGTATCTCATTTTCCCTATTAAAACTGTACACTCCTTGGGGAGGGAGAACATTGTGATTTACTTCTCACAGTAGAAAAGGTGCTTAAAAAATACATGGTCAATGCATGAACAAAAGAGTATTTCAGTTCTCACATGTTTTCCTGCTTTAGTAAATAATAATGCATGGTAACTTAAAACTCAGAAATGAGGATAAAAAGATCTTCTCTTGTACATAATAACAGGGATCTTAAAGACAGTAAAAAAAATTTTGCAGTCTTAGCTCTACTCTAGTAGGGCTACTATACCTCTTAATTGCCATTCTGTTAAATGTAGGCAGAAGGAGGTCTGTTCTTTCATAATGTCCAGATGGTTGTTTATTTTCTAAATTCACCTCCATTGCATTTTCTTGAGAGGCAAAAAGAATACCAAATTATGTCCTTAGAGACTCCAATAGGATATTTTAGTAATTATGATTAAATTCTAAAAGGTCAGCAACAGTAGCTGACAAGATAATATGGATGGAAAAAAAAAGAAAGAAAAAAAAAAAGTGCACCTTGGTAAGTGGAAAAAACACATTTCTACTATGGGAATACCTAAAAGTTTCAGGTCTGTAATCACCATGAGGAGAAACATTGTTTCAAAGGCACAAACCAACATGAATTGATTGACTTATGGCGAAATTATTTGGAAAGTGAGTATTTGAGTCACAAACACATTATCTCAGAGAACACAAGTCTTAATCCGGACCCTTAAGGCTCACCCTAACAGGCATGTAGTCTGCTCTAGGAACTGATAAAAAGGTGTGCCCAGGATGGCCTGCTCCCACGAAGTTCCATTTTTCCAACTGCAGTAGCGGGACATCTTCTTGCAACTAATTTACTCAAAGTTGGCAACTTTATCTTTTAATAAGAGGAGTCTGTATCAGCAGACAATCTACCAATTATCTTGATCTTTTATCACTGAAACAGGATTAAGAGGCCATCGTGTTTAACAGTTATTCTTAATGATGCATTTTAAAACTTTCTTTGCAAATGTATATTTGAGATGATTCACAAGCATCTACCATGATGAAAGTACAAAATGTTTTTCACATATTCAACAAATATTTACACCTGGCACTGTTTTGAACGTTTTATGCAAGGCCGAACAAGCGAACTCTCAAAATTCCTTCTGGCCCTATGACTGCAGGAATTCAGATCATTTACAACAGCAAGTGAGACAAGACTCAGTGATGTATTCATGCCAGCATCAGAATCTCCTATTTACTAACACGGCCTTCAGGATCACAATAAGTGGGCAAGAAACAGAGTAGTGTTTAGGATTGAAAGACACAGATAAATGCATTTTGCGACTCCTACAGAGAGTCCTTCAATCTGTTTTTTATGAATTATGAAAACTTTATACCTAATGAATTCACTGATAGAGCTGAAAATGTTAGAGATCTCCTTGAGGAAGTAGCTTTCACTTGCCAAAAATGGCTAGGTCCTTCTTGCAGTTTCTAAAACACTTAAATTACTAAGTTAAAATGATGTATAATGCCAAAAAATAAAATACTGAAAGGGAAAATATTACCTGATCTAAGAGGTCAAGTCGGCTGACATAAGCTCTTTCTGTAAGCAAAAGTTCATTGGCAATTTTGTGAAGTTTTTGCTCATTAGTCTCCTGAAAACAGAACAGATATTCACATATCAGGAAATAAAGCTTATACAGTATTTCTCAGGTAATAAATATTATCAAATGGTTTCATCAAGGACTTCCCTGGTGGCGCAGTGGTTAAGAATCCGCCTGCCCGTGCAGGGGACACGGGTTCTAGCCCTGGTCCGGGAAGATCTCACATGCCGCAGAGCAACTAAGCCCGTGTGCCACAACTACTGAGCCTGCTCTCTAGAGCCCGCGAGCCACAACTACTGAAGCCCGTGCACCTAGAGCCTGTGCTCTGCAACAAGAGAAGCCACCACAATGAGAAGCCCGGGCACCGCAATGAAGAGTAGCCCTCACTCACAGCAACTAGAGAAAGCCCACTTGTAGCAATGAAGACCCAATGCAGCCAAAATCAAGCAAATAAATAAAACTTTTAAAAAACTGATTTAAAAAAATGGTTTCATCAAAAGTTTTCCTAAGCTTCTCAGGTACCCAATTCCTTTCAGTCATCAAGGAACATCCAACCAGAAATGAACAAAATTAGAAAACAACTAGATTTAATCTATGGTAACTTCTTTGATCTCTGTATCGATTAACACTATCTTCCACCTTTTCTTTGAAACTTCTTTTATCTTTTTTACTTCCCAGACACTATACTTTCCTCATTTTCCCCCTACCTCTCTCAGGCTACTCTTTGGACATGTTTTTATCACTCTCTCAAAGATCTTGTTTAATTATTAGCTCTATGCACAGAACTTTTTACCTTAAAAAAACTGTTTTTATTATGGAAAATTTCAATCATATATAGAAGTAAAGAAAATAGTAAAACAAACCCCCATGTGTCCATCACCAAGATCCAACATCAACTCATTGTTAATCTTTCACCTATGCTCGCACCCACCTCCCTCTATCTATATTACTTTTAATTAAATCTAGACTTTAATATTTCTTCAGTTTATATTTACTTAACTCTTAAATATCTTTGTATAACCTTGCTAGTGCCATGAGGACAGGAACATTTTTTCGTTGTTAACTGCTCCATCTCTTGTATCTACCGCAGTGCTTCAATAAAACACTGGCACTCAATAAAATATCACTGAATGAATGAAGGAGAAGCAGTCTCACATGACTAACTATTGCTGGACATTTATTACCACTCTGACATGTTGTCAATCTAAGACCAAACTCATCATTTCTGTAAAATCTCCATTCTACCACCACCCTCCAACCTTACCATCCTAGCAATGGTTCCATCCCTTTCCAGTTAGCTGACTTAAATTACTTTAAGCTTAGTTCCCTACCACAAAATCCAGTCAGCCACCAACTCCTATTCATGGCATTTTGTCTTTAGCATCCATCTTTTAAGCTCTCATGACTGCCACCCTGTTTTGCTCATACCTTATCTCAAGCCCAGGCCAATCAATAGTTAGTTGCCCAATTAACTGATTCCATTATTTTTTTTGGCTCTAACCCACCTTGAATACTATCGTATGAGGAATTTTTCTAAAACTCTGCTCTGGGGACTTCCCTGGTGGCACAGCAGTGGTTAAGAATCCACCTGCCAATGCAGGGGACACAGGGTCGATCCCTGGTCCAGGAAGATCCCATGTGCTGCGGAGCAACTAAGCCTGTGCACCACAACTACTGAGCCTGCGCTCTAGAGCCCCCAAGCCACAACTACTGAAGCAAGCATGCCTAGAGCCTGTGCTCCGTAAGGAAGAGTAGCCCCTGCTCGCCACAACTAGAGAAAGTCTACGCACAGCAACGAAGACCCAACGCAGCCAATAAATAAATAAATAAATAAAATTTAAAAACAAAACAAAACAAAAACTCTGCTCTGCTCACCTAATGTTAATTCCCATAGGAAAACCCAAAATTCTTCAATAGAACTCTTCTCACTGACAGGATAAAATCCAGACTCTGCGTACCATCCAGAGTTGTTTCTACCTAGTTACTTTACTGAAATACTTTTCTCATTATAGGAGACTACGAAATATAATAAGAGTTTAGTAAAAACTTTAGTACCAAAGCAGACCAAAGTGTACTTTAAACCAGTGTCTGATTTGTGTAAATGCTACATTTTAAACTATGTATAAAATGCTATTAAGTTGTATAAATGCTTCACTGTGTTAAACACATATGACATCTATTTTATGCTTTATATGCAATATAGGTTCTAACGTGGTAAGTTACCACGTTGCTTCTTACAGAACTGAGGTATTTTTATGTGAAGTCTTTAGGGTAAAGTAATATAATACCTTTAAATAATTTGTGGTCTCAGAAACACTGAAATAAGAACTATGTAGTAATCGGGACTTCCCTGGTGGTCCAGTGGTTAAGACTCCTCGATCTCATTGCAGAGGGCCCAGGTTTGATCCCTGGTTAGGGAACTAGATCCCGCATGCCACAATTAAGAGCCTACATGCTGCAACTAAAAGATCCCGCATGCAGTAACGAAGATCCCGTGTGCCACAACTAAGACCCGGCGCAGCCAAATAAATATTTTAAAAGAAACAACTATGTAGTAGTCAAATTTCATAATTAGTCAAAGTTTTGGTTTAACTTAACCTCAGAGTAAAGTACTAGCATTGTTGCTTGCCTACCTGGCATCCCTTCCCCGCTATCTCTTAAAGGTATCCAGATTTGGTAGGTGTGTCTACCTAACTACTATGTAGCCCTTTCTTTGGGGAAACTGACCTTATCCACAGATCAAAAGGGTAGCCCTGAATGGTGTCACAATCAGGAGTATACAGCGATAGGTTCAGGGGCCAATGAGACACGAGGGAATATGCACTGGCAGCTTTGGAAAAGGAGGCTCCCTACTCTTAAGGAAGAACCATGAAAAAAGAGATCTCTCTTTGCTGCTCCACGTAAATGAGGGTACATGTAGTCTTGAGTGCTATAAGCAGCCATCCCATAACCACAGAGATGAAGCCAATAAACTTCCTTATTGTTTAAGCCAGGTCGAGTAATATTGGTGTTATTTGTAGCATCCTGATTAATATAAAAAACTTTAAATACTAAGAAACATATGTAGTATATTCCATGAAACTGATAAACTTTCAAGAAATTTTTAGACAATCACTATTTATAGAGAAGTAAAATACTTAATGAACTAAAAATGTGACTTTCAAAGATGTAATTAAGTGTAATAAGTAAATACATAAGAATTACATCAACATTTCAGAAAAAGTGATATGCTGTTCTACACACTCACAGGAAATACTGACCTGCACCAACACTACAGCCATTTGTTTTGGTTTTTTAAGCCAGATTTACTGAGATGAAATTTACAATTAGTAAAAGTCACCCTTTTGGTGAATAGTTCTAGGAGTTTTGATGAATGGTTACAATCATGTCACCACAATCAAGATACAGAACATTTCTATCAAAACTTTTCTTAGGTCTCTGCAGTCAACCCCACTCCTCTTCCACCACCAGCTCCTAGTAATAGTTGATCTGGCTTGTTCCAGAGTGTCATGTAAATGGAATCACACAGCATGTGCCTTTTGAGTCTTGCTTTATCAAAATGCATTTGAGCTAGATCCAAGTTGTTATTAGTAGTTCATTCTTTTCAAGCCCTTCATTTTATTCTAATAGTGGAGATATCTTTTTGACCCACTATACTCTTTTGTATATTCTAATTCTAGTTCTAGCTAATATCTTTAAAGAAAACAATCCAGCAGATTTTGTGCCATGATAAAATAATACATCTTTTGTAAGTCAGAGAATTCATCAGACAACAAGTCATAATGTCTATTATTGCTATGCAATGAAGTCACCCCTGAGGTCTTCCATATCCTACGAGATCTTAAATAGGAAGCTTCTAAAAAAAAGAATCTTTTTGCTGACCGCAAATTATACTTTAGCTGAACGTGGCAAATTGTGGGTATCCTGGTCATATTTTGCAAAATCCAAGGGTATGCCAGCAGTTATTAGTAAAAGCTATATTTCTTCCACACAGATGGTCTTCTAACATTAGGTCCCTGACCTTGCCAAAGTCAACACAAAGTAAACTTGCTGACATATGGTTTAATCACTCACATATAAGGTTTGTGAAAAGTTACTAGGGATTTTGTGGTGGAAGTGAGGACATCACAGACTCATGGAGCCTTTCTTTAGGTTAATCACAACAATAATAGCATCACCATAATAAGAACAGCTAACAATTATTCACTCATTGCTTGTTATATGCCAGACTGTTAAAAGTATTTTACACAGATTGACTGGTCCTTACAACAAGTCTATAAAATGGGTGCCATTATTATTCCTATTTTATAGGTAGTATACACACACAACAAAACAAAATTCCAGAGCTTAATAAAAGACATCCAAGGCTCAAAGAGGCCAGGAAACTTGCCCAAGTTCACACAGAACCCAAATGAATCAGATTTTATTCACATAAGAGAGTATGTGATTTTTGAGTAACTCTTCAGTAAATAGTTGGCTCTCATTCTCACCCTTCTTTGCAACAAAAAACAAGATTGTATTAAGTGCCTACAAGTGAACAGACTAACAAAATAACAACTATCCACTTAAAAATGGAATGTGCATTTTAATTTATATACTGATTATTTTTCCAACATAAATTTTATTTAAAGCAGACTTTTTAGCATTTAGTAATAATTATCAGGTATAAAAAATTCAGTCATATTTGATGTAACAATATGATGGCTTCCAAATTTTAAAAAATTAGTTTAGTTTCTGAAACTTACCTATAATGTACAGGGTCAATTACTCTATCAGACTTATGCTTAAATAATGCACAAAGTAGTTTTAAAGCTGCTGGTACATTGGGGCTGTAGCCTGATATTTTTTAAAATAGCACTTTACTAAGAAGTCATTTATTTTTGTGATTCTTTGGAAAACAATAATGGTTACACAATACTGATTTGATGAGTAATCCCATTGGATTCTTTTGCAGCTGAATACACAGGCTTGACTTTTCAAAATAATTATAAATATGCTATTTAAAAAGTATCTTACTTTTGATATTCCTCTATAAAATAAAGGGATTGGTTTTCTTTCTTTTTTTACCTGCAAATATATACTCTATTGAAAGCTGATTCTCAGAGTATTGCCTCAAACAAAAATACACTAGAGTATACCTAAACTATCAGAACTGAGAAAGTAAGATACACTCCTCTTACACTAATAGACTGTACAATTTATTTTCCCCTGCTCCTCTCTGCTTAATGCATTCCTAGGCTATTACTGTGTACCTTTATACCTCTGAGAATCTTTTCGTAGAGATCTGCCCCATTTTCACTTGGGTTAGGGTCAGCCTAGTTATTAGTCACTGTACCCACTGGCACATGAAGCATTGCAGTGTCAGTTCTGCCTCCTTCCTTGCAGATGTCACCAGCTCCTGCAGGTCTTTTCAGACCTTTTGGCATGACTCTTCCATATGGCGGGAGCCAGGACAAAGAGCAGCTCTCAGAGTTCATTAACTGGATAGGCAGAAAATGCTTGTGTGGAGCCAGCAATTCACTCTTCAGAATCTTAGTGCCATACGCCCTGCACATGTCTCAAAACCCCAAGCAGGGGAGTAGATATTTTGAAAAGAATTTCACAAATGCCAGTGAGTAACTGTTTCCTGAAAGATGCTTTAAGGGCAGAATCTTAAACTGTTTAAAAAGGAATCAGATATTGATACTATGCTTTATAACTCTTCAATACATGTTCTCATGTGATTTCATTTTAAGCAGGAAGTTTTTCCCCTAAAAACACTGAATCAAAACTACTAAAAGTTCTTATAGCCTTTTCCATATGTATATTTATAACATATTCCATATGTTATATTTAAAATAATATCTATATAAATTATCATGTTTTATAGGACCAGAATGGATGTTTCTTGCTCGTGCGGAATTTCTATCCAAATCTGTCATCAGTTAACTGTATTCTACCATGCAGAAGGAAGATGTGGTTTTGTATAGGTATGTGTCCCTGCATTCCCTAAAGTCCATTCTCTCATAGCAAGATGAGTCAACTTAGGAAATAAACACTTGATTTTGTACCACAATTCATGAGATGCATCAACATTTTGATATGTCATCTTTTAATGTATTTACAGACATCAAAATCTTCAGTGTGGTTCCAGGTGATAATTAAAAATTAGATCACAATGATATTTAAATGTCACATAATTAGTCTATCATCTCAAAACACAACTTAAAATCTTTAATTTTGTGTTAGACACCTTCATTCCAGTATTCTTTCTCAGTATACTGAAGAGCAAGGTAATCAAGGGAAGTTATATCATAAGTGAGTGACAGGGGCAACTCCCACTATTTATTGGCACTATTCTACGTTCTTCACATGAATTATCTAATGTAACCCTCTTAATACTCCCGTGAAGCAGGTAGCGTTATCCCCTCATTTTATAGACGAGGAAGCTGTGTCCTAGTGAGGCTGGGTAACCTGCCCAAAGTCACACAGCTAGTAAGTGACTAAGCTAGGATTCAATGCAGGTCTGTGAAAACAAAGTTCGTACTCTGCTACCACCTTTTAACTAAGAGAACTCCCCCTGGATCTGGGGAACAAGAAAATGAAAAGCTAAGGGAACAAAACACAGATTTTGTGTTCTATTAAGATCATGCAATAATGCCATAAGTAAGGTCACGTGGTCTCAGGGAAGAGTTGTAATCAGGAAGAAATTTATCACCAGGTTCACATTACAAGAAAAAGAGAACGCCCACTATGACATGCAGGCATTATTCCTTTCCCTGCTGCATAATATAGTGTCACAAGCATAAACAGTCTGGTACTTTAACATGATCCTTCAGGAAGCTTTGGGAGCAAAATCCAAGCCTAATTGTGACCAGCACCAATATTTTTCAAATCTATGTCCCCTATACTGTTTACCCAATTCGAAAGAGGAGAAGAGGCAAGTGAGAGCTTTTAATCTGAAGGTTTAAATTACATCCTTTTAAGAGAGGGTGGGGAGGAGGGAGAAAGAGCCTGCACTGAGACAGTTTGGTTACTTGCACAAGATCAGACAGGAAGTGACAGCAAAGAGAGAAGAACTTTGCTCTTCTTACACCCAATTTAGTATATATTAGACTAAACTGTCCTTTGGGTTTAGCAGAAATTAAAGATCAGACACCAAGAAAATGTAATATATACTCACAATCAATAACTGAATTAAACTATCCGAAGCCTAGGCAGAATATCAAAGTAATAAGGTCACATAAATATTTCTGGTGATGATTCCCCAGAGTGAAAACTTTGTACACAGTAGTGAGTGCCTCACATGGCATGAGGCATGCAAACTTATCTCTGTGTATCCTGTAAGGGAGCACCTTAGTTTAAAATAGAACTGAGAGAGAGGGGCTGGGATCTTCAGCAGGTAAGCTATGTTGAATTTTGGTCTATTAAGGGACATCTCAGGTGATGAATCTATTCATCTAGATTTACAAATGAGGAAACAGGATTTTTATTTTATGTTTTATTTAACAAACAGCTCACATTGTTTCAAGGCACTGTTCTATGTACTTTACAACTATTTAATGATCTATGCCTTGTAAAAATGTTATGAGGTAGGTAATATTACCTCCATTTTACAGATGAGGAAACTGAGATACAGAGATGTTTAAGTGACCTGCTCAAGGCCACATAGCTGGTAAGTAGCTGAGCTGGGATTCAAACAGAGAGAGTCTGGCTCTTGAGCCTATCTTCCTGACCACCAGGTTATGCTGTATCACTCTGTTTTGTTTTAGTTTTTTTTTTACGCTACATACAACAACCACTGTGTTTTCAAGATCTGACCTTTCCTTTTCTCTCACACCCATACTGAATCTTTGTGTACCCTGTGACCTCCAGGCACCTGACTTTCCAGACTCTGCCTGAGTTCTCCATTTCTGCTAACAACAGGTAATTCATCCTCTCAGCCATGCTCCAAACCTTGGCTTTATCTTTGAGCTCTCCTTTCCCCTTTACCCCATGATATCTTAAGTAATGGTCATTTATTTATCTTAATCCTCCTTCTCAACTGGTAGTTTCCTCTTTGAATTTACTGCAGTGACTTGAACACAGTATATGTGCAATATAGATTCACTGTATTTAATCTGAATACCCAGGTTTACTGAGCTACTTAGCTATAATGTGCCAGTAAAGGCCTAGGTCTCCAGGTTAACTTCTAGTTCCACATTCTAAATGATGACCATCCTCACAAGCTCACCAATACCACCCCCCCACCGTCTCCCACCCTCTCAACCCCAGTGGTTCTCATGACACTGCTCTCTCTTCTTCTTTCCCCTCTCAGACAAATCTCTATGTTCCCCTTTCGATTATGTTTGTGCTCTCTAGGGCTCAGTTCTTGGCCGCCTTCTGGTTCCTATACATTCTATTTTGGCAATATTAATCACATGCTTATGTACATCCTTTTACATTCCTACCCTCTTTCCTGAGCTCCAGATCCGTATTTCATCTGCCTAATTAATATCTCCAAATGGATGTCTTGCAGGTACCATAAACTGAGTAGCATAAAAGTAACCTAATCAGCAACTCTACTCCCGCCCCTCATTCCAAACACAATCACTTTCCTTCTTGTCTGTCATCTCAACCAAGGCCTGCAGAGTTATACTAAAGTGCAGTGTCTGAGATCACATAGCTGGGAAGTAATGGGGCTGGGATTGGAACTCATCTCTTAATTCTAAAGCTTTCATCCTTAACCAATAACCCATAATGTCTCCAGAATATTCCATTTTTGTTTTAGGTATCTTTACCTGGACATCCCACAAGTCCTTTAAATTCATTATGTCTAAATCCAATTAATTTTTTTGCCCCCCAAATATGTTGTTCTTTCTATTCTCTTGTAGTTCAGTAAATGGTACACCGTCTGCCTCTTCATCCAAGCTCGGAGTTGAACATGACTCATTCTCTACATCCAGCCACGCAGTTCTCAGCAATCTCTCTCCCTTGTCCTAACCCTCTGCTTCGTCCAGGACCTCTTCCTTTCACACCTGGACTACAACAGTTGCTTACTAACCATGTTCCCTGCTCCATCTGTTTTTCCTTTCATCTGAGTCATTTTTCTAAAACCCACAGATGTATAATCATGTCACTTCCATGCTTTAATTAAATGCCTCTTAGGCCAGATAGTATTAGGCTTATGGAAAGTTTGAAATAACATGGGAAAATACCTATGTTTAATCCTACAAAACAGGATGCAGAATGACCATACATTATGCTACTGACATATATTTTTTTTAAATATCAGCTGAGAAAAACAAGCTGGAATGTTAGATATCAAAGCATTTTTCTCTGGGTGGTAGAACTATGAGTGATTTTGTATTCTCTACTCTTTGCTGCATTTTCTTGATTTTCTATAAGGATTATTAATTTTTATTCAGACTTTAAAAAAATCTTTTAAAAAAAGTCTCCATTGTTTTCAGGGGAAAAAGTACAGCTTAGGCACACAAACCCATTGTAATTTATCCTTAGCTTACCTTTTCTTTTTAAGCCTATCCTTCTACTCCCACACTCATTTCACTAGCCCTTCTGGCCTCTATTATGAGACCAGAAAACCCCTAAACACGGCAGCTACCCTCTTGCTTCTACTTCTCACACCTGCTCTCAGCCTAGATGCAATCATCTTCCCTACCTCCCTGTTACTGCCTATTCTGGACCACCAGCACCTCCCACTCCTCCTTCAAGCCCAATTCTGCTGCTTCTCAGCAGCCTGCCCCTCACCAGCATTCCTCCAGGCACAGCTTTTTTCTCATCTGTGTTTCCCAAGCCCTTTTTGCAACATATCATGCTGATTTACTTATGTCTTTCTCCCCTCAGCAGACTGAGGCTTTGTGGAAAGGGCTTGCCTTGTTCATTTCTGTTTCCAGCACCAAGGAGAGTGAGCCTGCATACTGAATTTTTAAAGTGAACAATAGGTGGTTTTATTCAGGTGCAGGCTCTCTGAAGCACACTTTTTCTCATTTCTTTCTTATATCTTTCCAAAATACTAAACGGAGTCACCACAACATAAAGAAGTTTCTGGGGCTTCCCTGGTGGCGCAGTGGTTGAGAGTCCGCCTGCCAATGCAGGGGACACGGGTTCGTGCCCCGGTCTGAGAAGATCCCACATGCCGCGGAGCGGCTGGGCCCGTGAGCCATGGCCGCTGAGCCTGCGCGTCTGGAGCCTGTGCGTCTGGAGCCTGTGCTCCGCAACGGGAGAGGCCACAGCAGTGAGAGGCCCGTGTACCGCAAAAAAAAAAAAAAAAAAAAAAGAAGTTTCTGAGTTCCCCATCAATTCTAACTGAATAATGAAAAGCTACCCTCAAGGCATTTATGAACTATCCACATGGTTAGTGAGGAAACTTTTCCATTATTCTACACATCATTTTAAAATGCCTACGACTTTAGTTGGAGCTGTCATTACAATACTAGCAACAATGAAAGATCGATTAGTAAAGCTGGATAATTTCTTCGCTTGTGTTGCCTTTCACTTTCTTGGAATTAAAGCTGATTTGGCAAAAGAAGAAACAGAGGTGTAATTTAATACCTGCCTTCAAATCTAACAAGACCTCAACAGTTGTCCCCTTATCTTTCAAGAAGTGAACCAAAAGAAATTTAAAGCTTTATGCGGGGGGGGGGTGTGTATAAATTGGGAGACTGGGATTGACATGTACACACTACTATATATAAAATAGATAACTAATAAGAACCTACCATACAGCACAGGGAACTCTACTCAATATTCTGTAATGACCTATATGGGAACAGAATCTGAAAAAGAGTGGATATATGTATAACTGATTCACTTTGCTGTACAGCAGAAACTAACACAACATTGTAAATCAACTATACTCCAACAAAAATTAATTAAAAAAATAAAAAGTAAAGCTTTATTAAAAAAGGACTTGTAGCCCATCATAAGAAATGGATGAGCAAAGTAAGCATTATGTTTTACCTCTCAGAAAACTTTGATATCTCATATTACACCCTATAAAATTAATCAACAATTTTAAGAAATACAATTAAACTTAGTGAGGAGAAATTGAAGGAAAAAGGAAAAGTGAGTTAACTTGTATTACACCACTGGTTTTCTGTTTGCAATTTACTTCTTTTTTTTTTTTTAAATCAAGCCTCACTTTCTTTCTTTTTTAAAAAATTAATTAATTAATTAATTAATATATTTTTATTTTTGGCTGCGTTG